>NC_134485.1:87922806-87995306 GCF_040206685.1 Ascaphus truei
AGCTTGCTCCCTGGAAAATGGGATTAAGCAGAGTAGCACTGAATCTTTTCTAAAACCAGTGGATACTGTGTGTGAGAAGCTTGAAAACTGTAAGGCATTCCATATGGTAAGAAGTCCATATTTTATAACCATGCTATTGAGAAATGTATGTCTGTCCATCCGGCATAAAACTATCAGAAACATCTGATGCTGTATGAGATTTGTACCAGCCATTCCAATGTCAGCACCATGGATAGCTCTAAGTTCATTGCTGGACGTACAGTATGTGCTATTTTGAGTGCAGAGACATGCACGTCTGTATTCCCAGGAGCGTAATTCCAGGCTTCACAGAGGCATTTGTGTTGTGTGTTTTTTGTGTATGTTTTGCTTGTATGTCTATTCTTTATGTTTTGTGTGCCACCTCAATAAATACAAAACCTGCAATGTGTTCTACTTTACACAAATCTATCATTGTTCCTTTTTCACTATTTATTTTTGCAATGTTTCAATCTCATATATCCTTTCAATATATCCTCTCTGGTAAAACACACTTGAAATATATGTCAACAATTATTGTAAAACCTTTGCTGACACTTTAAACATAATGCTTATTTAGTTAAATGAATGAGGCAAATAAAAACTGAGTATCTATATCTATATTTATATAGCGCCATTTATGCATATAGCGTTTCACAGCAGTGATGCATGTGACATAATATAACACACAGTGGGAATAAGCGCTTGACACATAAAAGTAACAGGAAAAAGAAGTCCCTGCCCCGAAGAGCTTACAATCTAAGTGAGCACTTTAGTTTTTAGTCCCAGTATGTACAGGTGTTTTTAACCATTTGGTTAGTTTGTACTTGTGTTTCTGGGGATGAATTTACAGGGAAATAGGCGGTAATAAATGACCAACATTGTATTGTTCTGACATGGCATTGTTTTTCCTGAAATTGTCATCACTATATTAATGCAGATGTCTCAACACCCATATATTAGCTTTGTGCTTTGCTTCGTGGTTTTCTCTAAACCTACATTATAGTTAACTGTAAAATGAATATATTACAGGGCTATGGTAATGGTGTAACCTATGATTAAAACATTTTTCTCAACAAATCTTTATTACTGTATGTCTGCATAGATTTTTTGGGTGGCTTTGCTTTCATGTCTGCTTGTAGTTTTTAGGTGTTTGGGGAGTAGATAACATGGTAACAGATACCGATCATAGGAAATAATTGTTTTCCTGCTTAATGATTACATTTGTGCTGTTATGATTTCTGAGGACACACATAAACAATAAAATTAGTGCGCAATGCTTTTAATATCAATTTGATTTTCTGAATTATATTTCAAGAACATTTTTTGATGGGTTGCTGCAGTTGAAAAATGTTGTTTATCTGGCTACTTTCCTAGAATCGCTGTCTTCTGCTTTGTCATAATGTCATAAAAGGCATTTTTCATTTTGACCAGTGTCCCCTTCTCCTTAAGTGTATCATACTTTTTTTGTTTGGCTGTTTTTATCTTTTGCAGCATGTAATTTTCTTATGTAGTACCTCATTGGTATTCTAACTGCGTACATTCTACCTGCAATACATTAATATAATACATGGCAACATTTTTATTTCATGATAGAGCTAGGTTATGGCAATTGGCATACAAGGGCATTATGTTTCCTTTCCATGGAATTCTACTTGTGCCTACTGTGTCTAAGTGCAATTAAAATAAGGATTTATTTTTTGTTTAGTACAGTCGTAGCCTAGTTAAGTTACCTAAAAAATTATAATTCTGTAAGTATTAAATCTAGTTGTGAACTGACATGGGACCTCTTCTTTAGTTTGGTTTTTGTTCACTTAACTACCCCCAGTGTTTGGCTTTCTCTGTGGAATTGGGTGTTAAGGTGATCCTTACAGTATCTCATGAGATTTCTCCCAATTGAATATAAATATTTCAGGGGAGCAGACGACCCTCTTTTGTACCTGGTCTTTGTATCTTCTGACTGAATTAAATAGGGACAGACATTTTGGTTCTGGAAATTGTCATAACAAAAGCTATAATGCAGGTTCACCTGCACCAAAACAAACCACAAACGGGGGCTCTGTCTCAACTTTGTTCAGTGTTTATATGTGAACTTAATATTGTTTGAAGGCTCAGCTGGAACAGGTATACGTGACACTGCAATATATTGGAAATAGAGTCAATCAGGGAGTAAAGCAGGGGTTCTCAACTCCAGTCTTCAAGACCCCCCAACAGGTCAGGTTTTAGGAATATCCCAGCTTCAGCACAGGTGGCTGAGCCTTTGACTGAGCCACCTGTGCTGAAGCTGTGATATCCTTAAAACTTATCCTGTTGGGAGGTTTGAGGACTGGATATGAGAACCCCTGGAGTAAACGGTATATTCAAGCTATAGTAAAGGGCTTTTCTGAAAATGATATGTACGATACTATATTTAGTGATCTGGGCTTTTCCAATGTAAATTGGGACTGCCACAGGTAAACCAGGATGTGTTCGCTTTTAATGGAAGTTTTTTTTTTAAACTTATATTTTTATTAAGATTTTCAAACATAAATGGGAAGGGAAAGGGTACAGTAAAAAGGGGATGGGGGGAGGGAACAACTATTTTGTGACAGAATTCTTACAATGACAACAAGCACGTTACATATCATACAAAATGTTATAAGATTTTATTACCTTTTATCAGCCACATATCCTACACTAATCACTCCCCAATCCTCTAACCTATTGGGGCCTTACCCCTATCCAATATCCCAGGGATCCCAGACTCTATCAAACTTCCTTGTGGTGTGATTCAAAAACGAGGAGTCTCTCCATCAATTGTACATCGTTAACCCTTCTAATAACCTCTCTTCTGGAGGGCGGCAATATCTTTTCCCACGCTGCAGCTACCGCGCACCTAGCCGCCGTTAATATATACATAGTTAATTTAGCTGAGTAATGATTTACATCTTCCATAGGTTTAGCCAAAATAATTAAAATTGGGTCTAGCGGAACCTTGATTCCCATTACTTTCTATTCATTTCAAAACTATCGTCCAGTATGTCTGCATGACTGGGCGAAACCCCCATATATGTGCTAAGTTTCCCATCTGTCCGTATCCCCTCCTACATCTATCGGTCGCCTGCGGAAACATTTGCTTGAACCTTTTGGGGATGTAATACCAGAGTAACAACATTGTGTAAATATTCTCCTTTGTAACTGTAAATATAGTCGTTTTGCCCACATTATCCCATATATCTTTCTAGCCCTCCCTTGTTATTTCCGTCTGGAAACCCAGAGCCCACTGGTCCATATATTTATGAGCTGGGGTATCCTTTTGGGGGATTAAACCTTGGTACAGGGATGGGATCTGGGCCCTTTTGATATTTTTTTATTTTGCATAAATCTTCAAATCGTGTATATTTAGGGAATTCCTCCTCATAAAAACCCTGGCGCACAAAATGTCGGACCTGCATATATTAAAACACCTCCGTCCAATGTAAAGCGTATTTTCTCATCAGTTCCTCAAACGACATTAACTTACCTTTTTCTAATAAAACTCCCATCTCTAGAATTCCACTCTGTCTCCAGGTTTCAAAGTCCTGACCCTGAAACCCCAGCAAAATCAAATCCCTGGATTACTGAACAGGGGCGTAAATCTAGATGGAGTTGACATAACTTTGTATTTCTTTTTTGTTAACTACCAGATTTTCAGAGTAAACCCGATTTACCGCCGGCTCATGCTGTCTCCCAAGCCCAGTCCTAGAGCTCGACCACAGCAGAGTAGGTAGACCAACCGGGTATTTAAGTGAGCTTTCGAGATCCACCTAAGCATAGGTCCCTCCCGAGGAGTGCCAATAAACTATTTGTTTTAAATGAGAGGCTATATAATATTTTAGAATATTTGGAACCGCTAGACCCCCTCCCTCTTTAGACCCTAGCATAATTGACCTAGCTATTCTCGGTTGTTTGTTTCCAAATAAATTGCCTAATACGGTTTTGGATTTCTTTTATATTTGTATGTGGGACAGATATTGGTAATGTTTGGCAATAATATAGTCTGGGGAGAATATTCACCTTAACCGCGGTTATACGCCCTAACCAGGAAATATAGTGAGAATTCCAAACTTGTAAATCTTTTCTAATCTTAGAAAAAGGTTGGGATAGTTATATTTATATAATGAGTTGTAGTCCCTAGTAAGGTATGTGAAAGCTGTAAAAAATGTTACAACAAATATTCAGTTATCAAATTAGTTTATTCAGTGTGCACACAGCGGAGACAACTTCAAAACAAAAGCTCTCCCCCCAGAAAATACAGTATGAGATACATTTATAACCTAAAAACTAAAGCTCCCACCCCTTTATGGGGGGGCTTGCGTGTCACTAAATATTACATCATTTTGTAATACAGGGGGGCGCAAACTTTTTTCCCTGCGCCCCCCTGACGGCTGTCCCCTCGCTCCCGCGCCCCCCCCAACCCCAACTTACCCGCGCTCCGGCGTAATGACGTCACGTTGCCATAGCAACGTGACGTCACATGACCTCGCAGCGTCATTTTGACGCCGCGTTGCCATGGCGCCGCAGGGAGGAAGCCGCCGGAGCCACGGTAAGTTAGGTTTACAGAGGCCCTGCAGCTCCCCCGGCACTTAATTTAAGTGCCTTCGGGAAGCGCGCGGGGCCTCTGTAAACCCCGCGCCCCCCGTCGGCAGTGTCGCGCCCCCCCTGGGGGTCGCGCCCCACAGTTTGCGCACCCCTGCTGTAATACATAACAATACTAAAACTGATGTAAGTTTGTAATACAAAACAAACTGAATAAATGTACGTCAGCTAAAAATCATTATGGGGTTAAATGTGATGTTTTCTGTTCTGTCACCTGACATATAAAAGTATGAGAAAAAGTTCCACTGTAAGAATCTGAACTTATCTTAGACCGTTAACGAGGCTTCTCATTATTTTCTGGCCTGTTTCACTTTCATTTGTGGCTGATTGGACTAGAAAGATCAACAAACATCAGCTAGGAGCGAAAAACATTCCATTCTCTGGTTCACACGTTTGCTCCCACAGACATTTCTTCACATAGAAAAAATGACACAAGACTTACAAACGTAAGACAAAATGGCTGCTTAGATCCTAGAGCTGTTTACGTCAGACCCCCCTTAATGTCCTTTTTTTTTCAACTTTGTCAGGTATATCCCCAAATACTTCAGATGGGTCTTTTTCCACCTATAGTCAAAATGTCGTTAAGAACGTCGACCTCCCTTTCCATTAACATTAAATTTAGCGCTTCCGTTTTTCCCACATTAACTTTATACCCAGGCAATTCCCCAAACCTCCAGAGAGCGAATTGTAAATTCGGGAGAGATGTCAATGAGTTAGCTATAGTATGGATATCATCTGCAAAAAGTGATCATTTTTAACACTCATCTTTTATATGAATCCCTTGTATATTTGGGGAAGCTCTGATTGTTGCCGCAAGGGGTTCAATTGTCAGGGCAAAAAGAAGAGGAGAGAGGGGCAACCCTGTCTAGTCCTGTTCTTAATTGTTATCAGATTCCTCTCCCCTCCCACCACCCCACCCCCGCCCCCGGGATTTTCAAAGGCGTCTGGTAGAGGCCTTGAACCCCTTGTAAAACCTCCCCCCCCTGAAAATCAAAATGCCTCCAACATCCTATCTAAAAAATCCTATCTTATCCTATGACACACCTTCTCCGCATCCAGGCTCAACAACATTACTTTAGTCTTAGGCTGCGCTTATAGTGCCTTGCGACGGCGATGCGATGTCGCTCCAAAACAAATCAATTGACTCTGTCGCAAGCGCTTATAGTAAGCGCGACGGAATGAGGTCGCGAATGAAAATTTAGAAGCCGGCTAAATTTGATTTTTTTAGAGACAGTCGCCACATGTGACTGTCTCTAAACCAATCAAATTGCGCGGCCCTTCCCCTTTAGTGACGTCACTGGTAACAGTTGCTAAAAAACTAATTATAACTTTCGTTGGTGGCGACGGGTGACGTCATCGGTTGCGTCGCCGTCGCCAGCACTATAAGCGCGGCCTTAGATTTATGTTTCTGATCTATCACATTAATAATTTTCCTTGTGTTATCAGATGCCTGGCGTTCACTCACAAAACCTACCTGGTCATAATGGATGAATCTAGGGAGTATTGGGTTCAACCTGTTGGCCAACATTTTACTATAAATGTTAAGATCTGTATTGAGCAGAGATTGGTCTGTAGGTACCACAACATAAAGGGTCCTTACCCTCTTTAGGGATCACCACTATATTGGCTTTCGTCATCTGTGGGGGGATTTGTTTTCCGCTAAGAAAATCATTGAATAAATCTAGTTAACATGGTCCTAGGATTCCTGTAAAATATTTGTAATACAGATTTGAGAAACCATCTGGACCCAGAGCCTTTGACAGCTTCAATGAGCTAACCGCCCTTAATAGCTCTAACTGGGTTATTTTTACATTTAAAACTTTGTGGTCTTCCTCCGATAGTTTTGAGAGGTTACAATCTCTAAGTTAGGCCTCAATCTGGGTCAGGTCTGGGACTTTAGCATTCGGAGTTGAATTGTCGAGATTATAGAGATCTGTATAAAATTTAGCGAATTCCTCTGCTATCTTTGAGGGGTTATATGTCACTTCTCCCCCTTTTAACCTAATAGCAGGAACTAATGCTCTCGACCTGATCCCTCTAAGTTTATTAGCCAAAAAACGGTCTGCCTTATCTTCCTTATCATAATATGTTTGTTTGGTCCACTTAAGAGCTTTCTCTACATCCTCCAATTGCGCCCTCTTAAGATCCTCCCTTGCCTGGGTCAGGATTTTTACATTTTTCTCACTGGATTTTTTTGGATTGCTCTAATTTTACAATTTTTTTTCTGTAAAATGTTTTGATTTTCTATTTTTGTTCTCTTTCTGTGTAATGCCATTGAGATGAGCTGTCCTCTGATTGTGGCCTTATGTGCCTCCCATAGTGTTGATGTTGATTCTACAGAGCCATTGTTGATATGGAATTAATTTTTAAGGGAGTCTCCAATTTGTGAGCTAATCTCTGGGTAATTCAGTAATGAGTCGTTCATCCTCCAATGGAATGATTGAGTCCTAGCAACCGGGGCATGGTCTGATCACGTGACAGGCCCTATATCTGAGTGGATCAATACCTCCAGGATACCCGGGGATACAAATATATTGTCAATTCTGGAGTACGAATCGTGGGATGAATAAAAGGAGTAATCCCTCTGACCTTTATGTGAACTATGCCAAGCATCCCATAAACCATATTCTTTAAGTAGCAGTCTAAATTTCTTGGCTACACTATGTCATAGCAGTGGGCTTGATCTGAGTGGGAGGACTTATCTACATCCGGGTCTGGTACCATATTAAAATCACCACCCAATATCAGCAGTTGCTCTTGGCTAGCTTCCATGGATTCCAGTGTTTCCCTTAAAAAGTCGTTGTCCCTCGTTGGGTGCGTATATATTCACTAACGTGATATGTTGGCCTGAGAGAAGCCGTGAACTAGGGACCTCTCCCCTTGATCTCTCAACCTCCAATACCTGGACTGGAATGTCCCGTTTAATCAAAGAAAACAAGTAATAGACAGCACTCAAAAAATAAGATAATCTCATGCAGGTTGCAGGGTGCAAATAAAGGAACAAAAAGAAGGACCCAATTCCTCCTAAATAATTACAAAACAGTAATAACAGTTCCAGCACTCACTGACTAGTAGAATAAATCTCAAGAGTAGGTAATTGCCAAATCAAAAAAAGATATTTAATGTCAACACAAGTCAAATCCACGGAGCGATGTGACCAACACAAAAGCGTCTAAAATACATACTGCAAAAAAACATAGTATACAAGAAACAGAATATCACACAATGGGAGGTGGGGGTGGGGTGGAGGGCGAAACAAGGGGGGGGGGGCAAAAAATGGGGATAAGCAGGGGGGCAACGTTTCGGGGACAAACCCCTTCCTCAGGCCCGTTCCCTCAGGACCCCAAAAGGGGACACAGAGGTACTTCCCTTCCCCAAAGCCCCAACACAATGAAACAGCAACCCTAGCAGATTAAGCACACAAAGCACCCCTAAGTAATCAATCTAAGAGTATGACAAAGAAAAAGTAGAGAAAATATAACTAGTGTGAAATCAGACCACAGGGTATAAGACATCAAGCATAATCATAAGCACTTCTCCTCTCCTGCAGCAAGGGTCACCCCTAGTTATATTCTCTCTACTTTTTCTTTGTCATACTCTTAGATAGATTACTTAGAGGTGCTTTGTGTGCTTAATCTGCTAGGGTTGCTGTTTCATTGTGTTGGGACTTTGGGGAAGGGAAGTACCTCTGTGTCCCCTTTTGGGGTCCTGAGGGAACGGGCCTGACGAAGTGGTTTGTCCCCGAAACGTTGCCCCCCCTGCTTATCCCCATTTTTTGCCCCCCCCCTTGTTTCTCCCTCCACCCCACCCCCACCTCCCATTGTGTGATATTCTGTTTTTTGCATACTATGTTTTTTTGCAGTATGTATTTTAGACGCTTTTGTGTTGGTCACATCGCTCCGTGGATTTGACTTGTATTGACATTAAATATCTTTTTTTGATTTGGCAATTACCTACTCTTGAGATTTATTTTACTAGTCAGTGAGTGCTGGAACTATTATTACTGTCCCGTTTAATCAGTATCGCAACCCCTCTTTTTTTGCTAGTAAAAGAAGAGTAGAATGCTATAGGGTATGTCCCGCTGAAATTGTTTGGGGGCTTGTTTCTCTTGCAAGAAAACAATATCTGCTTCCAAGTTCCTGAATTGTTTTAGGGTCAGTCTATGTTTAACCATTACTGTTAATACCTATAACATTAAGTGATACTAACTTCAATGAAACTTGACTAGTCATTTCCGATGTCGTATCTCTCTCTCTCTCTCTCATGTGAAAGTTGTGAATTAAAGACTTTAATGGTTGTAGGAAACAAATGGGGATAAAAACTGAAGGGAAGGGATTTTCCCCCTCTGGGGACTTGGGGAAAAAACAAAAAAGACAGAAATTAAACTATAATGTAAGATGAGTGTAACCAGCCACTCATCCCAGATTTGCGGCCAGACCCTATGTGGCCTGGCGAGCATATGGCCCTACTGGGGGTGACCTGACGTTGGGCATGCAGGGCTCCCAGAACCTGCACACCCCACCTCTATCTGCTCACACTCCCCTGATCGCACCTTCACAGAATATAAAATGGCCTACAAGACATCTTAATCCCTGACAACTGTGGGACAGATAAACATATAAAACTTTTTCATGTTAACGAGCGCTTATAAGGATAGGCTTCACGGGTAGGAATACAAATATAAAAACCTGGTTTCCTATTTTATCTCTAAGTGTTCAATGTCTATTAACATGACATTTTTTATTGCTCTTGACTTCTCCGTGAGGTTTGGTGTCCCCTGTTTCTAAAAACAAAAGGCCCCCACCCTTTCCAAGTCTTTGGGCCAAAGCCCCCTCACCCATCGCCGGGGCTTTCGATCGTTAGATTCGAAAAAATATAGAGGGAGACAGGGAGAAAAGCGGAGAGAAAATCTAAAACAAATATAGCTTTACATCCCTGGGTTGCCGTTGGCTGCCGAATCGTTAGTCAAGGAGATGGCCGCGAACCCGACAAGTGTCCCTCAATATCACAGTCAGTCTTAAATATTTTATCTTCAGGCAACCGCACCCTCAGCTGATCGGTCATCATCCGTGTTGTCTTCTCGAGGTCTTTGATGCTGGCCCGATCCATTCCTGGGGGTCAGACCCAGTGCGACAAAAAAGATGCTGATTCCTCGGGGTAGTGGATCGAAATCTGTCTGCCTTCAGGGTTTACCACCAGGCGGATCGGAAAGGCCCACCGGTAACGAATACCCTTTTCCTGGAGTACCACCGTTATAGGTCGCAGCCCTCTCTTCCTCTCAATTGTCACCCTGGACAGCTGCTGGAAAATCTGGATGGAGTTGTTTTCAAATTCAATGGAGCCTCTGTTTCTGCAGTCTTTTATAATCCTTTCCTTAGTTGCATATTGGTGGAGTCTCAGAACTACATCTCTGCTTCTTGCAGGGTCATCAAATCTCGGACCTAAGTCTCTATCCATCAAAAGAACGCCATCTTGTAACTGGGTGTCAATTGACATAAGTCTCTTAAGATATGGCTGGAGGGCTTCTGCAGTCATCGACTCGGGGGAAATGACGGATTCGTAGATTCTACCTCCTCTCCTTGTTCTCCAGGTTGTCTATGCCGTCCCTCATAGCTCTTATCTCGTCATTGAGACGCAGGACCTTAATTTCTTTAAAAATAATCTTATTAATTGAAGAATCTTCAAGCTCCGTAGTTCTTTTAGCCAGTAAGGAAACTTCTGTTTTAAATTCCCTTAAAGCTCTATCCAGAGCTGACTGAAAGCGTGCTTGCATTTCTCTGAGCATAATCTGGAGGTCCTGCTTTGTGATTATTGTGTCACCCACAGCCATATCCAGCTCACTGTTGGAAGCAGATCCCCTCCCTGACCCCTCCTCTGCTATGGCCTTCTCTGCAGAGTTTCTAAGGGTTGCTTTTCTATATGGGCTATCCCCCTCCGGTCCTGCAGATTGCCTCTCTCCTTTATTTACCGAGCGTGCGCTGAGCTCGGCGGCGCCATCTTTGTTTTTGTCTTTTCAGGCACCGCTGGCTGCCAGCAGGTGAGATCGGGGTTCCCTTGTTAGCCATCCCCACTGGTTGCCCCGGCCTCTAGAGTGTCCCGCGGGACCGATCAGTGCGGCGATCGGGGGTTATAGTTAAATATGTTGGCGATGTGCACATGAGCTTCCTTAGCTTGCGTGACGTCACGTGCGCGCGAACCCCCTTAATGGAAATTTTAAAGAGCCTGCTCATAAGTCTGAGCACAATAAAAACAAAAATTCACAATCTTTCTTTTCTGAAAATTGTACACACTGTAGAAGGAACCAAACCTGAGCATTGTTATATGCTTCCAGCCTTTCAGTGGACCTCCCAAAAGGATGATTGAAATTGTCTATTGTACATGGATGCCTGACTGTTCTGCCTCTCCCCACTGCCCTTGAAGCACCTCTAGGGAAAACCAGTCAACATAGTAGATCTTCCAAACGTCACTCAGCATTTTTACAGTAATGTTCTTGATCTATAAGCGGCAGACTCCTCTGCCTTGTGTTTTTGTTTAAGAAGCTGGTAAAACAACAATTTCAAGTACTAAGCTATATTAAAGTGGGGCCGCAGCCTTACTGAAGGGTCCTCCCAAAAGCCGTAAAATCACCATCCAAAATGCTCTTTTTATTTTAAAAGAACAACTAAATAGAATAATGTTAGTACATATTAAACAGCATTAGAAGTTATACTAACTTGCCCTCCTTCAATTCCCTCTCTTCCCATTTTTAAACATTACAAGGTATTGTTGTTTGATGCCTTTGTCAAACATCCAGTAATTTACACCCCCCTATTGTAGCTCACAGCAGGGGTGGGCATTATCTGTGAGCTGCTACCTTGATTGTCTGACAGTAATGAAGTTGGTTCCTGCATACAGAATGCTCTGTGCTGTTGTGATTGAGTCGATCTCACATTTCCCCAGCTGTGTCTCTGATCATGCTGGGGAAATATGGAAAAAACACATTTCATCTGTCTTCATCTTACTCCTATCTCTAGCACCCATTCAGATCGTGTTAAAAAAACAAACAAAAAACATTTTGGCTTACAAATTGGCTATTTTCCAGAAATATAGATATTTTTTCGATTCCTAAATATATACTGTACTGCTGAGAATTATTTTTTATAAAATTGGAAGTTGCAAATTAATTCATATAATTGTTAACGAATACTCAAGGACCTAAGCTTGCTATCAAAAAGATGTTATTCATTTAGTGAATATCAGTCTTTAATACTGTAACGTTTCAATATTCAACATCATATTTACACAAATGACTTTCTTCACAAGACTACTGGAAAATTGTGTGTGTGTTACCTCCTAGAACATAAGCGCAAGAGAGACCATATCCATGGTGCAGGTCAATTTAATTAAGTAATAATCCCTGAAGAACAGGGCATTACTGGCCAATGTAGCCCTCCTCCACCATGTACACCCACTGACACACACACACCTGCCCCCTCTACACCACAAAACACACTGCAGACACACAAACAGAACAGACTGCTGCTCCCTCTACATCCGCAAAACACACACCAGCAGCCCACCTGTAAGCCCACACACTACAGACACACGCACGCACACACACACACACACACAAAACACTGCACCAAAACACTCTGCACCCCTCCTCCACTCACAAAACACATACTGAAGACACACATTGCAGCCCCTCTCTGCACCCACAAAACACACACTGCAGACACACATAAACCAACAGGCTCTGCCAGCTCTACATCCACAAAACACACACCAGCAGCCCCCTCTCTACACCCACTGCAGCCCCCTGTAAACCCACACACTGCAGACACACACACCAACAAAACACTCTGCACCCGTCCTCTACCCACAAAACCCACACTGAAGACACACTGCAGCCCCCCCCCCTCTACACCCTCAAAACACACACAGCAGACACACACAAACAAAACAGACTCTACTGCCCCCTCAACACCCACAAAACACACACTCACAGAAGACACACACACACCAATAAAACACTGCTGGCCCCCTTTACACCCACAAAACACACCCAGCAGACACACAAACCTTTCCCATCACTCTGCTGTGCAGAGCTCTCTGCAGGCAGGGTGGGGGAGGAGTCAGTGCCTTGCTGCTGCCTCTTGTCCAATCACCTCCCCTGTCTGAGAGCTAATTTCACTCTTTGTGAATGAGAACTGAAAGCTGATTGGCTGAAAAACTTGGCAACGTGCCAAAAATTCCAGGCCGTTACTGATTGATTAAAATTTACGGGCGTTATCCAATGAGAGAGCAGGGATTTCAATAATGCCTGGAATGTACCAGCTTTAGCCTATAATAAGTAATATCAAGTTTAGAGTGGAGTAAATGGGTACTCACAATACAAAGCTTTAAAAAGCGAATTGGTACAGTACTGTATTAGCTGGTGTTGGGACACTGCTTCTTCGTTTGTGGATAGTACAACGGCAGACCTCTTTCAGCTAATTTAATGACGTCTCCTGCCGCTTTGGAGGGGCGCAGCTTGATGACGTAATGGGGAGCTTGTCTCAGGCGAGACTAGCAAGCACACCATTATCATGGCAACGCATTTAGAACCTCTGTTTTCCTACATGTCTGTGACACGCTCCCCGTGACGTCATCCAGCTGCGCCCTTCCAGAGCTCTGAACGAATAGGCAGGAGACGCCATTGTGGTCGCTGAAAGAGGATGTCTGCAGCTGCACCATCCACAAATGAAGAAGCCTTGTCCCGACAACAACAGAACTATACCAATGCGCTTTTTAAAGCTTTGTATTGTGAGTACCCATTTACTCCACTTATACTATTACATTAAGCAGCGGTCCAAGCTGCCGTATTTTTTTTGCATTTGATTCCCCCCCCACCCTCTTTAATATGTGTATCAATACAATTCACACAATGATATGTAATTAGCCAAGTTGCCGATTGATCCGTTCTCCTTTGATCGATTCACTAAATGGCTGTCAGTGCAGGAGAAGAGGACCAAAGATACAAAGTTCTGTGGGGAAGATCATGTGACTAGGCAGTCACTGCATACAATTGGTGCACTGCTAGAGAGAGTACGGGGCTCAAAAAGGAGTGTGCCAAAGCCTTTTTCAGAAGAGGAAGGGGATGTGACTTTGTAAATGGTTGCTATAGAAACAAAAAAGGCTTGTTACATTACAAATTTAATTCGGGGGTTGTTTAAAAAAAAATATGCTACAAGTATTTTCTCATAGTACAGAACTGATGTATTAAAAAACACATGTAGGATAGTCCTTGGTCTGCAGCTTTAAAGTGCCCTGAACTATGGATATGGTCTCTCTTGCGCTTATGTTCTAGGAGGTATTTTGTGAAGAAGCAGAGAGAGGACCGTTTAAATGTAAAGCTGCATCTAGGACCACTATCCGACCTTGACATTTTCTAATTACCACTGCTTTGGGACTTGCCCGTGCATATACCTGCATTTATACTGCCACTACTGTGTAACAGAGTTGTCCAGGATTCAATTGAGCGTAATAATCCGGATTAGCTCCCAAAAAAGGAAAAGGGACAAATATAGTGTACTACTGTCGTACAGTCTTGATAGAATTGAAGTCTTGGCTCTTACAGAATGCCTACTTACAGTGTAGTCCGATAATATATGCAGTGAGAAATAATCTCTGGATAGATGGACTGGGGATGTAGTGTAGATAACAGGTCTCAGAGAAACAGAAAAAGGCAAAGACCAATTGTGCAGACCAATAAAAAATGTATCTTAGAATAAGCAGAACAATATATGTACTCACATTGTATACATATATAATGGACACATAAATGGTGTTGGGCGCTCGAGGACGTCTTGCGCCGTGGAGGTGAAGGTACACGCTGCTTCCCGGTCTCTTGGTTGGTTTGTGGTTCTCCGCTTCCGCGTCTCGCGTCACTTTCGGACAGACCTACGTCACGTCCGGTCTCGCGGATCAGAGAGAGGGAGACAATCTTGGATCGGCGGGTACTCCTGGCACAGCCTCTCAGCGTGAAGATTTCCACTTCTCCTAGCCCTATTCTTAAGTAATTACTTTGTCTCATCCGACATTTTCTTATCTTTTTTTGTTAGCGATTCCTTTTTTTCCTGCTCTTTCAACTACAATCATCATAAGTTCTCAATAATTGTTTGTGTCCCCATGGTTTCAAGCAAACTGCAGCGGAATGGGACCTTTGGCCACGACGAAAATGGCGCCAGCGGGGCAGTTTGCTGTGGGACACTTCGCCGCGACGTCCGCTGCATGTCCCGACGCTCGCTCCGACAACTGCATGTTTAAATGTCCCGCACAGGACATTTAAAGATGGCGCGTCAGAGCGACCTGTCTAGGCAGTGTAGCGGTCCCCACACGGGGCATTTAAACATGTAGTTGTCGGAGCGGGCAGTCGGGACATGCAGACCTGGCTTGTTGGGTTGGCTGAGCAGCAGATGGCGGTCAGGCGCAGAAACTGACATTGTGGCAAAGTGTCCTGGCGGTGTAACGCCAGCGGCATTTTGGCCGCAGCGGAACGTCCTGAAGCAAATTTTCAGTTTTAGTTTACATTTTTTGTTTAGGTTTATTGATGATTATTTTTGTCTTCCTTTAAATCCATTTTCTTCTTTCCATCTTACATTTTCGCATTCAGATGTCATTTGCAGCGAGGCAATCCGTGATTACTCTTTGTGCCAAAACAATTGTACAGTTTTACGTGTTTCTTGTTAATTAGGATTAATTCTCAACTCCATTGGGCCCATTGCATTTTCTATGGGGAGAAGGGGGACAACTTGCCAGGGTGGTTCTTCCTTTCCCCCTCCTTGCTAACAAAAGGTTTTACACCTCAATTTCCTGGATGGCCTTTGAAGCTCAGAGGGTGGAGTAACCCCTGTTTCCCATGGAAATGGATTTTTATCCATATTGAATGACTTCCTCTGAACCGTACTTTAATAAAAATATAAACCTTGGGTACTTTTAAAACCATTTTCTTTTCCACTTATACAGAGAAACCTTGCCATATGCATATACCTTTGAATGTAATTCAATTCCCTGCCCAGTCTTACTGTTTTGGTCTGTGCTGAAGCAGGGAGATTTGGCGGTGAGCTGCAAACTGCTTTCTATGGAGAATTTTTTCCGGTGGTCTGTGTTCCTCATGTCCTCAGGAATCTGGGGGGATTCCCGAGTACATGTTTCTGGATGACCCGCAACACTGGCCCCCTTCTACCCAAACACATCCTGACAAAATGTTACCGTAAAATCACCCCTGAAACTCACGCCCTGCACCTCTCCGCTGGTTGGAACACCTGGAACATTAAAAATACACATACATCTTTATTACCAATGCAGCTACATGCCATGATTGGGTTGAAGAGCTGACAATCACAATTCCCCCATATGGCTCAGGGACACCCAGCTGGGCATAATACCTTTATTTACTGGCCTGGGTACCCCTACACACGCGCGCACACACACACACACACACACACACACACACACACACACACACATACACACACACACACGATACGGGTTATTGCATCCCTACCTGATATAAATGGCAGTTAATGCCAGATCAGGGTGCAACACCCTGCATCGTGGCTCTGTTCCGGCTCATGTGTGGAGGGCCGTTTAATCTTATCTAATTAATCAAAATGTTTGGACTCCCCTCACAATCCAGTTGATATTAAAATGCAGTTCAATTATAAGCCCAGAATGTGATTCGCCATTATTGACCACCATTGTGAATTTTCCAAATACCATTGTGCAACTGATCCCTGATCACTGTAAGCATGATCTTTCCTGTGATCGCAATATGTGTGCTGTTTTGAGTTGGACTGTCAATCCTAAATCTAAAAAAGTGGGTTATGGATTCATAGAAGATTGTTGAGTTGCTTTCAACCAGTAATTTGCTAAATTAGTCTGCACCTTTTAAAACTGCATTACCAGCTGGTTTGAGGGGTGATAACAGTTTATCTAAAGGTTTTAAAGATTGGATTGTGAAAATAGGTGGTTGGGGTAGGCAAGATCGTGAATGATGTTATTTCTGAAAGTCTCCCATTTGCAGAAGGGAAGCAAAACGGTTGCAAAAAAAAAGCAGTGCCTTAATCAAATACAAATAATCTCATTGCATTCAATATGATTGTTCTTTTAAATAACTGATGTTTTTTTTAAATCTTTTTTAATAGGGAGACTTGGATAAATAATCCCCTAAGCATTACAGTCTGTCCTGTCTGGGTTCTGCAGCAGATATAACCGTTTGCCCCTGAATGTCGCAGTTAAAGCAGGATTTTGTGTGAATTGTTCGCACCTTTCTTATGCGTTGTTCCATGTGTCCGGGATGGCAGTGAAGTGGTATTGGATTATATGAGATAATATAATATCTGTTAAAAGTGGCTAAACTGGAGTTGAAAAGCAGCATTCCATGTTGGCTCCTCCCCTGAAAATAAAGCTAACCAGTATATGACTATGCACTTTTAAAGCGGCAATACTACATTTCCCTCCTTTTTTCTTGTTCTTATTTGTATATGTAATGTATGTGACAATGTATACATTCTTACCTAAGCTGGCAATCGTTTGGTGCTTCTCTTATAAATGTGTAAAAATCCTGATTGTCTGCCCAACTAAATGGCCGCCTTCTGACTCTGTGCTGCAGTCAGTGAAACGCTGCAGCTGATACTGTATGTAGCATTGTTTTACTAAGTGTAACACATTATTGTTGCAGCTTCCAGAGTAATAGGCAGTCTTCTGGTTGGAACTGTGAGGATTCGCCATCCTGGCGGTCGCAGACCGTCTCCTCATCCCAACAAACCTTCCGTGACGGATACCCAAGATGCGCGGTTTCGTGGTCACAGTATGCGCACGCAGACCTTGCGCATCCTGATCCCCCGCCCGCGGATTCGGATCCCGCCCCCATCTGTCACACGATGTGTCCGTTCGGGCAGCCTCCTGGCTGGCTGACGCGCGAGTCAAGCTCCGCCCCTGCTCTGGGGAAAGTCAGGACTGCCGTGGGAGTGACGCACGTTCTCGGCTCTGCCCCCTGACCTCGTGACGCACGCGGGTCGGCACGCGACTGGTCCCGCCCCCTCTTGTCCCAGGAATCGGCGTGGGAGTGACGGCGCGCGAGCAGTTCCACCCTCATCCCCGATTAGGATGCATCATAGGGCACACCTGTGTGCACCAGCAGCCAATCGGCTCTTACTTCCTGGTTCCGCCCTGGCTGGCTATTGGAGGCTCCTCCTATTTATACCCTCAGTCTGCTATCATTCCTTGCTGAGCATAGTCATTGTGACGCCGTGCCTTGCCACATCCTTGTTCCAGAGACCTTGCCTTGCCTTGTCTGCCTGTTGACCTCTTGTTGCCTGAACTCTGCTAGCACCTTGGACTCTGCTTTTCTCCACTCCTGATCTGGCTTGTATGACCATTCTCCTGTCTCCAGTCCTGACCCTGGTTAAGTACTCCAACGATCAGATATTCTCCTATCCTGAACCTGTCTACGTACCCCGACTATCCGATACTTTCCAATCCTGAACCTGGCTACGAACTACGACGATCCGCAACTCTTCGCTCCTGAACCTGGCAAGTACCTTAACCATTCTTCAATCTATAATCCTGACCTGGCTTGAACGACTACTCTACATCCTAGGCGCGCCCGCGTGGCTGTGGGTCGACGTTATCCAATCCCCTACCTCAGCACCGCTTAGTTTGTGGTGAGCTAGGCGTTACAGGAACACAGCAACAGATCTGTTTGTGATACTTTGTTGCCAAAGTGCAGAGCTCAAAAAGGTGTTTGTTTCAAAAGAGGAAGGGGATATGGCTTTCTAAATGGTTGATCAGTACATAAAAAAATCATTAAAACTGGCGTTAGGAGTTAAAAAAAAAATAGACAGGATGATATAATTTTATAGAACTTTTTTTTTTTGTTTTTAAATATTGGATTTTTCACGGTTTGCTGTTTTAACATTATAAATACACTACATAGCAGAGAATAAAAATAAACACGCTATTAGGGCACATCCATTATTTACACCCAGTTTATATTTACTTTTTGACATGAGTCTGTTGATGGTTTATAATGTTGGTTTATAAGAGCCCAAATTAAATATTTCAGGTTTACTGATTTTCTGGAGATTTTGGTTAGTTTGTAAAAGGGCTGCAATCAAGATAAAATAGAGTAAAATCGAACTTTAAAAAAAAAATATTTAATTTTCCTATTCTGTAGCCACAGTCCAACAATATTAAGAATTCCCTCCCCTCTACAGAGATACATTTCTAAGGCCGCGATTATAGTGCACGCGAACAAAATACAGCGGCTCTCTCAGGCCAGCCATACTGCGCGCGGCAGAAGTTTGAAGCGAAATTTTTTTTTTCACGCGACGGCCGTGTCACGTGAGCGGTTCAGTCAATGAGGGCGAACCAGCCTGGTGGTGTCACGGCCACGCCTCCCCATCAGAGTGCACAGATCGCTCAGGCAATAGGCGCGCGATTCCATGCGCTTTGTCGCGGGCGCGCTTGCACTATAAACGAAGCCTTAGGTGACAGGATGCACACCCACTGAGAGCTTCCCAATGACATGAAACCATTTCACTGCATACCCATATAATACCATCAACTTAAAAAAAATAGATGGCATATTTACAGTATGCAATGTTAAAAATATTAACACATTTGTTGTACAAACATGTATTACATTTGTTATACAAACAAAGATGGAATATTATGCCAGTCAAACTAAAGTGTCCACATTTTAGATGAGAGCAATGCACAAAACAGCACACTATCTTCATATGTTATGAGTTAAAAAAGTAAATCTTAAGTACCAGGAGCTAGCATACAGTGGCGAGAAAACGTTTGTGAACCTCTTAGGATTTTCACATATTTCAAACCTAAAATGTTATTAGATCTTAATGGAAGTCCCAATAATGGATCAAGATAGCCTGATCAAACAAATGACACAAAAACATGGTACTTTTTCAACATTTATGTATTCACAAATGATTCAACAATCAACTCTTTCCTAGATCTGTCTCAGCATCTCCCCTCATGAAATCCCTCTACTGGCTTCCGATCAAATTCCGCATCTCACACTCCATTCTTCTCCTCACTTTTAAAGCTTTACATTCTTCTGCCCCTCCTTACATCTCATCCTTAATTTCTCGGTATGCACCATCCAGACTCTTGCGTTCTTCTCAAGGATGTCTTCTTTCTACCCCCTTTGTATCTAAAGCCCTCTCCCGCCTTAAACCCTTTTCACTGACTGCCCCACACCTCTGGAATGCCCTTCCCCTCAGTACCCGACTAGCACCCTCTCTATCCACCTTTAAGACCCACCTTAAGACACACTTGCTTAAAGAAGCATATGAATAGCACTGTGGATATTCTGAACACGATACATAAAGCTTGGCCCCCTGCAGACGCACTTACCAGAACTCCCTCCTACTGTCTCTGTACGTTCTACCTACCTACCAATTAGACTGTAAGCTCCTCGGGGCAGGTATGTTCCGAAATGTTACTTTTATGTCTAAAGCACTTATTCCCATGATCTGTTATTTATATTATCTGTTATTTATTTGATTACCACGTGTATTATTACTGTGAAGCGCTATGTACACTAATGGCGCTATATAAATAAAGACATACAATACAATACAATCAATATCCATGTGTGGAAAATTATTTAAGCCTTTAGATTCAGTACCTGGTGGCACCTCTTTGAGCAGCAATGACTTCAACAATGCGTTTCCTGTAGATGCTAGTCAAGTCTCACCGATTTTGAGGAATTTTGGCCCATTCCTGCTTACAGAACTGCTTCAACTCAGTGATATTTGAGGGCTTCCTTGCATGGACAGCTCGCTTCAGGTCCTGCCTGTAACGTTGCTGACTGCAAAACAGGATACGGACCCGCAGGGCAGAGGTAGGGTGTAATACACCGACCTTGGTCTGGGATCAGAGGCCTGGGATGCAGAGGTAATCAGATACGTTCCAGGGTCGAGGCAGGCAAGGGTAGTCAGGTCTGGTTCCGAGGTCGCGGCAGGCAAAGGGTAGCCAGGACCAGTTCTGAGGTCGAGGCAGGCAAAGGGTAGTCCGGTCCGGTTCCGAGGTCGAGGCAGGCACGGGGTGGTTAGATTCAGTTCCAAGGTCAAGATAGGCAGCAGGCAAAACAAAGACAAGGGAGAGCTCAGACAGGACAAGGTATCCAGTACTTTGCACAAGCAAAGACTAGTAGCAACTGCCTGCTATTTAAGGCCAGGGGCAGCTGCTGGCACTGAGAGCCAAAGAGAGGCTGATTTCCTGTAAGGGCCAGATTTGGCAGGAAGCAGGATGGCCGTGGTAGCTTCCGACCAGATGATGTCACTTCCTGGATGTTCAGACATCCCTTATACTGCCACAACATTTCAATGGGGTTTAGGTCTGGACATTGACAAGGCCATTGTACAACATGGAATTTGTATGTTTAGGATCATGGTCATCACTTCAGCTCACAGATAGAGGGCCTGACATTCTTCTCTTGAGTCTTCTGATACAATGCAGAATTCATGGTTGTGTCAATGATGGCAAACATCAGGTCCTGAGGCAGCAAAGCAGCCCCAAACCATCACACTCCCATCACCTTGCTTGACGGTTTGGATGAGGTTCTTCTGTTCGAATGCAGTGTTTGGTTTTCGCCAAACATAACGTTTCTCATTGAGGTGACAAAGTTGTACATTTGACTCGTTTGTCCAGAGAATACTGTTCCAGAAGTCTTGTGGATCATGTATGTGTTCTTCAGACGGGCAGCAATGTTCTTTTTGAAGAGCCATGCTTTCCTCATGACTATCCTTCTATGAACACTATTCTTGGTCAGTCATTTTCTGATAATTGAGTCATGAACACTCACATTACCCAAGACGGGAGTTGCCTCAGGATCCTTGGATATTACTCTGGGGTTCTTTGTGACTTCCTGGATGATTTGCCGGTTTGTTCTTGGAGAGATTATGCTAGGACGACTGCTCCTGGGTAGAGTGACTGGTCTTGAACTTTCCCCATTTGTAGACTATCAGTCTGTCTGTGGATTGGTGGAGCCCCAAATCCTTAGAAATGGTTTTGGAACCCTTTATAGATTGATTAGCATCAGGGTGAAAGAGTCCAAAGAGGAATCTGGGGCTGAAAGAGTGCAATAACAAACAAACATAAGAAGATTTTGTCTATTTTTGCAGGAGATTTTCTCTTTTTAGATGTTAATATAAAGGATAAAAATATAGGGCTAGTTATTAGTGAAGATAACGCCGACCTGGTTCTTTCTCTATGAGAATATACAGCAACCAGGAAAAAATGGCGTCCAAATTTTTTACTAAAACCCTATGGTTTATAAACTAAGACCATCTCAAAAGACACTACTTGAATAGTCAGACACACACATGCTGCAGTTTTTAAATCTTTCACTGATGAATGGTTACAACCATCTGAGGGAATCCGGCGTGTGAATCCGCCAAGATACTGGAACAAGTGACAAAAAGCGAGAGCGTGCAACGTACCACTGATGAACGAGTAGAGAGATGGTGACTTCTGTAAAAAAACAAAATTGGGATTTTTATTTGGTCATTATAAAACAGAGGTACAGCAGGCCACCTATGCGTTTCGGGCCAAACGCTTTATCAAGGTACCTCCGTTTTATCATGACCAAATAAAAATAATTTTTTACGGAAGTCACCCACTCATTCATCTGGTAGTGCGTCGCACTTTATTGATTAGAATCAGTAGCTGCTTTTCTGAGGTCCTCAGAGATTTCTTTTGATCGTGGCATGACGTGTTTCCACACACCTGTATAGTGAAGACCAATCTCACAAAGTTTCTGATCTTTATATAGGGTGAGGCCTCCCAAACTCAAACCTGAAGATCTACATAATTATTTAAACAACTGATTCTAATTATTCCCTTTAATTTAGCTGATAAAACCAGAGTTTCACTTACTTTTGCACATAATGACTCTTAATTACTCATTGTTTGTCTAATTCAGGGGGGTGCAAACTAGGGTGGGCACAAGATTTTCCAGGGGGTTCGCGGCGGTTACAGAGATAAATTAAATTTAAATTAACTGCCATGGCAACGCGACGTCACATGACCCCGCGACGTCATTTGACACCAGAGACATGGTAAGGAGGGTGCGCGAGCAGGGGGGGAGTGCAGATAGGGGGCGCAGGGGGCAAAGTTTGCACCCCCCCGGTCTAATTCATATACCATTTTGATTCAAAAGACATGGAATTGTTGAATATAAACCCTATTGTATATTTAAGAAAATACTGGTTTTGATTCAAAAAGTTGATCATGGAAAAACGATGGCATTTCCGTCATTATCATTGGGGTTCACAAACTTTTTCTCGCCACTGTATATACCTTGAGTTGAGAAGGCTTTGAAAGCTAGAAGGGTGGTCAGGGAATAACCTCTGCACTATTATAGAAAACATACTTTACACAATACATATTACACGCCTGGCATTAGTCAACCAATATGTTGTATGCAAGGAGAAGCCTATATGGATTGCAGGAAATATGTATACCATGGATGTAATAGCAAGTGTAGCATGGACATTTCTGGAAGAATGTTATAATTGAAAAGAAGAACAAAGTGTTCCATAGCTCTGCAGGAAGGTGTTACACATGCATTTCTATTCAGCTTACATACCCTACTCCCTGTGCAAGAAATAGCTGGAGCTCCCATGTCTGTCTGATTGTACAAGTGCCAGAAGGCCATACTGTACCAATGCTTGTTCATTCTTGTGAAATGATTCCACCCATTTTCCTGACTGCCGTCACATTAACGCAGCACTCCTACTTTGCTTTATGTTTGCGTTATTGGTTTGAAGCAGGGGGTCTCCGGAGCTGTACTGCGCTAGTTTCAGCTCCGGGGACCATCTGCTTCCCGAGATACTTCCGTAGGGAGTGCCGGTAGCAGCTCTAGTTGGGCTGTGTGGGGCTATCGAAATAGTGGATTTAAAGCTCAATAGGAAGCAGTTACGTCATCCTTTGCGGCTTCCTATTGGCCCGTGTGACCGGAAGCTTTAAACCCGCAGAGCTGCTACCGGCACCCCATATACAGGTTAGTATCGCAGGGAGCAGGGAGCAGGGGTTCCCCGGAGCTGAAATTGAGGTTCAGCTCCAGAAACCCCCTGCTTTCCCCATATTAAACCCCCCACGTTCAGCTGCGTTAATATTGAAAGTCAGATATATTGACCTACTGGGAAAAGAGCGAGTAAAGAAATGACGACCACAGTGTTTAATAAATGGGAATGCGGCTTCATTATAAGTAAATATTTTATGAGAACCGCCGAGTGCTGTCAATTTCAGTTTTTTTGGTCCCTAGGGAATAGTACCAGTAGCAGACTCTTTCCCATGTTGAGCAGTTGATTTTCTGCTAATGTCACCGAGATAGCTGTGATGTGTAACAGTTTTCTTTGAGATTAGCAGGTAATGTCATTCTCTTTGTTTCTAATCTTGTTATGGAGGTTTCATAATAAACGTATCAAGTATAATATAATCAACAAAGAACAAGTTAGAGCAGAATTGGGGCACAGCCGGGAAACGACACACAGTTGCTATTATCACGCTATCAATGTACATTGTTTTTCCCCAGAATAATTACACATTTTATGTAGGCGTTTTACATGGCGTTGAAATTATCTAGGACAGAATCCACATGCGTTTCTTAAAAGGTCATTTACTTAATTACTTGGTTTCACCAGAAGGAAAGATTATACGGCTTTCACTTTAGATAACATTTTACAATGATTTATTTCTATGTATGTGAGTTGTAAAATTGTGGGCATCTCAATCTTACTGTGACGTGTTCTCACATTAAGGATGGTGTGTGGCAGTTAACAATTGAATACATCATTCACTTGAAATTAAGTTCAAGTTGACATTGAGTTACCATGCTTCTTCTTGTATTGAATACCGTTTAAAAGAATGTAATCCGTGCACATGGCCCTTCACTTTTACATGCTGTACAAGGGGTTGTCTTATTCTCAGAACTCAAACCGCTTTTTCAGGAAGCGTCTTGCAATCAAAATTGTCTTCAGTTCTTCATGTAAGCCAGCAGCTTTTCGACTGTGTTTTAGCATGCACGCTGGTTTTTGCAATGCTTTAATGAGCGGTTTCAGTGTTTCTAAAGTGTTTTTTTTTTTTAAGTCTGTTTGTCCAGAACCTGGTTTTACAAGTTCCATGTGAAATTACTGGCATTCTCCCCCGCGGTTTGGCTATTTCCTACATTGTACATGTTGAACCTCCGCAATACAATGTATTTGCTGCCTGAAGACTACATTGCTGCCTGTCTATCACCTATGTCATAGATTGTCTGTAAACGTAACAGCTGTGAAATGATATTGTCATCTTAAAAATATCAGCCTGTGCAACTAGGGATCACTGCTGAAAATATTTCTTGTAAAGCACATTATTTCTAGAACTGTGTTTTCACGCACAACACTGTAAACTCCATTCTCTTTTGAGATTTGTAATAATTAAAGCAGGTCATAAAAATGACCAGAATGTAGAGCTAAACATAAACATACTGTACTAATGCAGCACTTAATAGTTGGGTCACCATTAGGTTATCTCCTTTCTACATATCTGGAGAGCTGTGTTTACACAGCTAACACATCCAGATGTTTGTTTCATTTTAAAAGTGACTTGATGCCCTCTAGATCAGTGGTTCTCAATTCCAGTCCTGAAGCCCTCCTAGCAGGTTAGGTTTTCAGGATATTCCAGCTTCAGCACAGGTGGCTCAATCAGAGACTCAGTCGCTGACCTGAGCGGAAGCAGGAACTGATTGAGATGCCTGTGCTGACTGACTGAAAACCTGACCTGTTGGAGGGGGGGGGGGGAGCGGTGTGAGGACTGGTGTTGAGCACTGTAGTTTTGACCTACAATAATGTTACTTATAAATGTAATATGACGAGTTTTATAATGACACATTGGTCAAGAGGTGTATTAGAACAGGGGGGCGCAAACCTTTTTTCCCCGCGCCCCCCTGTTGGCAGTTCCCCTCTCTCCGAGCCCCCCCCCTGCTTTCCTCGGCTCCGGCGTCATCCCCCCCCTCTTTCCTCGGCTCCGGCGTCATGACGTCACGTTGCCAACGTGACGTCACATAACCATGCAGCGTTTAAGAAGCCGCCGGAGCCAAGGCTTCTAAAAGGTAAGTAAGGTTTACAGAGGCCTTCGCCGCTCCCCTGGCACTTAATTTAAGTGTCTTCGGGAAGCGCACGGGGGCCCCTGTAAACCCCGCGCCCCCCGCAGACAGTCGGGGGGCGCACCCCCCAGTTTGCGCACCGCTGTATTAGAAGATTGTCAGCATCACAGAGCGGAGTAAAAGGTTATGAAATAGAATCTACTTACATGTATGATTTCTGAAGTAAAGTAGGAGCCATGAGAATTTGCAAGAGATGCATTGCCCAAGTATAGAATCTCTGGAGACCGCACAGCTTTCTAGTCAAAGCACTTAATCCCCTCCATACTGTATAATTTTGGGAGGTGTTCTGAACAAGAGTATCTCCTGTTGTAGGACTGTGGCAATCCTACACCTGGAGACCACACGGTTTTGTAGAAATGTATTTTTGTGCTGAGGTAAATTGCTAAATTACCCTTTACCAAGATAGCCACTGGCATCTTGTCTGTGACCCGATCAGGAATAAAGATCTTGTAGGACATGGTTCCTGATTGGCTCCCTTGTAGTGTCTTGCCTGATGTATTAAGATGCTGATAATTAGATTGTAAGCTCTTTGGGGAAGGGACTCCTTTTCCTAAATGTCACTTTTATGTCTGAAAGCACTTCTTCCCGTTATATGTTATTTATATTATTATCACTTGTATTACTGCTGTGAAGCGCTATGTACATGAATGGCGCTATATAAATAAAGATATACATACATAATGCTAAGTCCGCAGTGAGCATTTCTAGATCTAGCAGCAAAACACGTGAAATCTTTTGTTAGAATTTTTTTTATTCAACTCTTGATGCCATTTTTAATGGGGTTTAAAGCATCCTTTGATTTCTATAGCAGGTTTTAGCCCATCTCCCAAGCAGTGCAAGATCTTGTAACACTTTCCTGTTTGTGATCATTTGTTGCCAATATTCCCAGCAGTTTGAGCTGAAAACTATAACAATAGATAATGTTACCGTTGTATTATCAGGATACATTATAGTTGCTGAGTTACACTAACTGAAGGATTGATTAAAACTGAACGGCGGCCAATATGATAGGCACACAATCAGGATTTTGACAGATTTAGAACATGAGCACCAAACGATTGTCAAATGCTTTACATATACTGTAAAGAAGAAAATGGGGGAATTGCTACTTTGTAAGACTAAAATCTATTTTTCTTTGACCTAGGCAAATAGTTTTTGCTCCTTTGGTACTAAGAGATGCATTAAATGATCTTTAAGGCTAATGCCCAGTATTGTCTGTAATGTATCATTCTCAAAATGTTAACTAATATATAGAGTAGGAGGCAGTGTAATAGGAGCAGATGGTAATTTATCTGAAGCATCTTGGTAGAAGTGTCCCAGTTGAGCACTAAACATAGCATTAACGTCATTGGCATGTACTTTCTGTTATAAGGACAATTTATATTTGGCTTTTCCTAAAGGAAAACACTCAACCCAGTTATTACGTACCTGTATCGTGTGGTAGGAATCAGGTCAAATAACTTGGTATAAAAATGTTCCATGTGCTCTATGACCTGCGGACACGGGGCGTCCTATCAAAATGTAACTCCATTCTCTACTCGATCAGAATAATAAGGTGCTGTGACCAAAGCTTTCAATTGATTTAAGGCTTGTTGCCAATCTTGTGACTTTAAAGCACCCACTACATTATTTCTCCATCTCCTCTCCCCCGCCTCCACACTGTGAACCACACTATTTTTAGCTCAGTTATCATCAATTTGGCAAATCAATTTGACTGCATTGCATCACATCACTGTTTTGCATTGGATAACAATTTATTTATAAAATGTTTTAGGAAGTAATACATTGAGCGTTACCTCTCATTTTCAAGTATGTCCTGGGCACAGAGTTATGATGACAATACATGGTTACATTAAATGAACAGGGTTATACATTATTTTTTAAAGATATTGTTGCATGAACAGTAAAGATAATATAAGTTATGGGCGTATGTAACAGGTACAGACAAGATTAAAATGTGAGACCGTTTTAGTTTTGAAAGAATTTAGGCTGGTGGCGGATTTGAAAGTCGCAGGTAGATTGTTCCAGTTTTGGGGTGCACGGTAAGAGAAGGAGGAGCGGCCGGATACTTTGTTGAGCCTTGGGACCATGAACAGTTGTTTTTTAGTCAAATCTCGGGTGACAAGGGCTGCATGTAGTAGGGTTGAGGAGCTTGTTCAGAAAAGGTGGGTACAGTAGCTTGCCCAGAAAGTATTTAAAGGCACAGACTGTAAAACTGTGCTTTACACTTAGACTAAAGTGATTGCCAATCTAGTTCTTTGAGCATTTTGCAGTGATGTGTTACATTGTAGGACAAAGCTGCATATGGAGTTGTAGAGGAAGTCTAGTTTGCTAAGGTGAGTTTGGAATGCTGCACCATATACTATGTCTCCATAGTTTATAATTGGAATTAGCATCTGCGGGGTGATACGCTTTCTGACCAGCAGACTTGGGGAGGATTTATTCCTATAAAATACACCTAGTTTAGCATAGCTTTTAGTTGTCAGAGTATCAATCTGCAACCCAAATATCAAATGGAAGTCAAATCATATGTCAAGATCTTTAAAACTAGTGACAGGGGGTAGATAGAACGGTGTTAGACTTGGTTCTGATCTGAAGCTCAGTTAGTGGCAGCCATCTTGATTATTTTCTCTGTTCACCTGCAAATGCAAAGGTACAATTCTTGGGAAATGGGGGGACATCCCCAGTGCTGAGAATGTAAAAGTTCAGATCCAGACAACCCTGTATAAATGTGGTTGAATTGCTGCACAATGCCACAAGGGCTTCTTGGTGCAGGAGGGAGAGTGGGAGGGCCTGTTTATCCCAGTCTTTAGAAGTTTGCGACATGATGGTGCTAAGCAGATCTCTAATATAAAACACAACTCAAATGTGCTTTGGTGGAAAAGGGGAGTAGCAAATACGTTGCATAACACTGAAAATATATGGTAGTACAAAAATGGCCATTTTGATGTTAAAATTAGGGAGTTAATTGGAACAGTTTCCTAATTTGTATCTATGTACTTTTTGCTTTGTTTTATCTGTGTATTCCATTGAGGGATTTGAGTATCATATAGAGCAAAATAACTTGATCCAGATTAGTAGGATAATGTATCAATTTCTGCTTTCTTTTTACTCCATGTATACTCCAATAAAATCTGCGATACTTGAGCTGGTGTAAAGCTATTCAACTAAACTGTCTCTTATGTATGACACATGATCAACTTTTCACCTGAAAGGAGAAAACAATGCACAACATTTATTAGTTCAGCCAAATGTGTAGAAAAGGTGGATCAACACATCTCTTATGTGAGATACCTTTTTAATGAGCATTACATGGAGCCAATTGTCAGTTTGATAGTTTGATACATATGTAACCCTCCTTGCCTAGCTTCAAAGGAGTTTATATCGAGTGTCTATTTACAGGGAGTGCTCAGCCTGTTACCTTATCAGGGTGCTGGATCTCCATGCAGGCTTGGCGTTGACAATGCAAGGATGAGTGCCAGGAACTTTATTCATACAAACAAGAGCTTTCTTAACTGCCATCTATTAAAGGCTCAGTCACAACATACACTTTGTTATATATACAGTCTCTGGTGTATTCACAGATTATACCGTCTGTATGAGCTTCCCTAGATGCCCCACACTCAGCCCGCTTGGGATCTACTAAGCTTTGGTCATGATGGGTTACCTAAACGATCCCTCTCCTGTATAGCAACAATAGCGCTTTATCCTCTGTGGGCCCCTGGCGGGCCTTGTACTACATTCTCTGGCTTTCATCAGCATTCCCATCTCGGGTGCTGAATGCCGCCCGGTTGCCTTTTGGTGCTGGAGATGGGTATAGACCCTCCGCTTGGGTTGATCGTACTATACCTCAGGGCTGCAGCTTGGAGAACCCCGTCTAGGCATAGGCTTCCTCCATGAGAAACAAGGGAGTACTATGGATCCATTCCTATGGACTTTTTCTGGGTAGGACACTGTCCCTAGCTGTAAAATAAGACAAGGAGATCCCTAAAGAGTAAGAGGACCCATACCTACACTAAACATACACGTCACAACGAGACTCCTCCACTATAAATCTTCCAGAAACGAATCCCAAAGGGGGCTTACACATAAACACTTGGTGTTTACCTTGAGTTAGAGAAAGCAGCTTTAATAGTTCAATTCCTGGCAAAAAGTTTTACTTTAAAGAGAAACATAGGAAAGCAAAGGGCTTTTCTGAATATTAATCATTCTATTTACTTCATACAAATCTTTGAAGAAATTATTTATTATTCAGCAATCATTATCTGCTTTGCTAGGAAGCAGCAGACATTTCCAATCACAAATAGATGCTTCAATATTGCAGCAATGAGTGCCTGAACATGACATAAGCTTTGCTAGCCCCTCTGGCAGCAATGTTGTTAAAAGGTGAATTCAACAAAAATCTTCTAAATAGATTTTGCCACCTTAAATTTCATTTGGTGGATGTACAGTACCCCTGCAAGGCAGAAAAGCAGATTACAGAGAGAGAGGCAATCCATCACATTTTGGATGCTGAGCTCTGTTGCTAGGCAGCCTTGTTGGAACAGAACAGGTCGCATGGCTGCTTCAGACTGCACTCCCCTTCTTTTTTTCCAAACAGACGGGGACATGAGACAGTGGTTACTGCTCTGCTAATGTCTGCATCAATGTATGAAACGTGCTGTTCAGAATAAGGGCCCTGTGTCTCATTTGTATGCCGCATTGGATGTGCAGCCTATCACACATGCCGTAGCACACTGCAGACGCAAACAAATGATGGGTATCGGCAACAAAACACATTGACTATACAATAGTGAGCCATTTTGTAAATAATTTTTCTTTACAGGTTCTTACTGATCTCTAATATTTAAATAGTAGTGGATCCATGAGAGGCTTATTAGCAGTTAATGGGTTGTAAAATGTCATTGTTGATGTGTATTCTCTCTCCTGCGCGCTTGATCATTTTGTGGTACTGCACAGTTCTTTTGCTTCACGGTTTATAACAGTATTCAGAGCTCAGAGTTTCATGGTTTGTTGCCTTCCTCCCATATAATGAAAATTATTATATATATGCCTATATATATAAAGCATGTGACAATGTATAATTCTACATTCTTAACCTAAACTGGCAGTCGTTTGGTGCTCCTGTTATAAATCTGTCAAAATCCTGAATGTGTGCCTAACATAATGGCTGCTTCAGTCAGTGTAACTTAGCAGCTGCAATGTATCCTTATATTACTAAGGTAACATTATGTATTATAGTTTACAGCTCAAACTGACAGGAATATTGGCAACAAATTATCACAAGCAGGAAAGTGTTGCAATGATCTTGCGCTGCTTGGGATGTGGGCTAAAACCTGCAATAGAAATCAAGGAATGCTTTAAGACTCATTAAAAATGTAATTAAGAGCTGAATTAAAAAAAAATAAAAGATTTTATATTTTGCTGCTTTAACTGCCCACTTGCTTAATTGTATAGTGCAACGCACCAAAATGGCAGCAAAAAGGTATGTAGAAAAAATGTTTCATACATTTGAGAAGGAATGATACAGAAACTTCAAAATACTTTAATAAGTATCAGCAAGGTACAAGTTGAAAACATTTTTTTTCAGAGCAAGTGGAATGCTAGAACAAAAGGATAAGGATAAGTACTGAACAAATCCATGCATTCTCTTATAAGCTATAATCTCGATGCTCAATTTATTATATAGGATGCTGCCATTAGATTGTAAGCTCTTCGGAGCAGGGACTCCTCTTCCACAATGTTACTTTTATGTCTGATGCACTTATTCCCATGATGTGTTATTTGTAGTTATTTGTTATTTATATGATTGTCAAGTGTATTACTACTGTGAAGCGCTATGTACATTTAATGGCGCTATATACATAAAGACATACATACATACATTGCTAACGTTTGAATGCCAGAACTGGTATGTGTGCCTAGCCGGGAATATTAAACCTTGGTATTATTATTTTTTGGGTGTGTTCAGAAATCCGTCCATAAAAAGGTATTAACCCTAGTAACTCAGACACACTTTTAATCCTGAAGACTGCGGAAGTGAAATAGATTTCAGGGCTCCGCAGCTATCATTTTGTGGAGATGGGCTTCCTCCCATTTCTTCCTTTCCCATTTTTCAGTGTTTTGAGACTCGATACATTATTTCCTGGAAGGACTATCAACTGATGTCACAAAGAAAGAAAGACCCGGTAACGTGGCAGTTACTACACCATGTGCTTCCACACGACCATTTTGTGGTCCGGGGCTGAACACTATGTAGGGGTTATCTATTAATATGCAATAGTGCCCATGCACCTTAAACGCTTTCTTGTCCATGGAGTAGGGTATTTTTCTGCTTAGAAATAAAATATTTTGGCAGATCTCCTTCACTTACATAGGGATTTCCTTTGTTTTCTGGCCATTTTGGAGCAAATTATATTTATACAGTGCTATTCTACACTGCACCACACACACCCACATACTTGTACACACTTTTACACTCACAACTAGGTCTGAGGTACACAGTGAAAATGTATTTGCTGGAGATCACAAGGAGTAAGTACTGGAACTGACATTTTAAGTACAGTATGAGCAGTGCTTCATCACCATTTTGTGAATCAGTGTGTTGAAATACTGTATTGCCATATGATCGACAGTTTATTGTGCCATCTTTTTTGTTTTGGATTGTTTTGAAGATTCATTCTTGCAGGTGTGGGTCTATGCAAAATTCCTATGTGGCACAATCATTGGTGTGTTTATTTGCTCATGCTTTATTCTCTGCTGTTTCTCATGGGCACTGCATGTTTCTCTGTGATGTGTTAATACAATGACAAAAGTAAACGGCGAGTCTGGCCCCAAAATCACACTGTGGTTGCTATTTTAACAACAATGTGTATGTTCAAGGGAATAAAGTATATGGCTTATTTATAAACGGTGTGCAGTTTGGTGCCAAGAAGAAACTGTTCTAACTGGCACATTTACCAGAGTTGGCAGGCAGAGTTGTACCAGTCGGGCACTGCTCAGATGCACTAGTAGTAATTACGCCACAACAGCCAGGCATGTTTCCGCCTCTTTGCAATTCAAAGATTTAGAATTTCAACCCTGTTTGTCATTTGAAAGTTGTCTACAATTTCCTTCAATTTGGAACGAAAGTTGTATACATTTGTCTTTTAATTTACGGATGCGCTGTTTTGTCTCTTCATATCATTATTGACTTGCTGAAAGGCAGTTAATAGTTCTGTGTGCAGTAACATTCATTCTCACAATGCTAGAAAACATTGCAGATCATCACAGTGGTGTTCGCAAACATAATCGTAACCGGTTTTAGAAGAATTGCAGGGGTCTAATTGGTAAGTGTGCCAGATTTACCACCGACTACCATTTAATGTAAGTGAAATGGGATTGGCTGGTCCAGTTGGGTAAAAGCTTTTGACATGTTGGTGTCACCGCCCCAGGTGTTACCTCATTAAGTTCAGAACAGCCAGGAAATGGATCCAAAAGTGGCGCCCGGGCAAGAGAGAAAAATTATTGTTCTGCCCCTCGGAGGTTGTTTGTCAGTCATTTTTCTCACTTATTCCATTCGGTGGCCTGGAAATAACTACTTTTAGGGCCAAAATAAGATCTCTCTATTTTTTTAATGTTTTGTGCAGAATGGCAGCGACAGTTCCCAGACCAAACAAGATTCTGAATTGCTGAATACACTGCTGGGTTTGGAACAACGTTGCAATACTTTGAAAGAGGAAAATATCTTACTGGTGAGGTTGGTTGGCTTGTAATGGTGGTGTGCTTGCTTTATGCACTGATATATTGCCCACGTACAGTACACACACGAAATGTAAGCTAACCTCATATCCGCATCTGACTAATTTTCTGTAATGAGCCTATAGTACACCTCAGTCTGGCTCTGCAGCACCATTTCTTTTTCATTGCCGTAATAATGGCTGCTAACCTGCAGGTCTCCATATTTTCTTGTACTTTGTATGTAGCAATATCAGACTGACACCCTTGTATAAGGCTTTACAACAGGCAGTATTTACAAAGCATGCAATGACTTTCCCAGTCGGGTCCACATGTCGCTTTGCAGCGGCATCCTACAAAGACCAGTAGCCTCAAACAATAAGTACAGACAGTCGCCCTACAGGACATGGTGGCACAAACGCTGGAACATTTGTGTGTTCACATATAGGTGTGCAGAGAGTAGAGCAAAACAATGTTGCGGGGGGTGGGAAAACAACGGTTCAGAGGGGATGGTCCTCCCTTTGAAACGCATATGTAAAGAAAACATCACCAAAATGTAACCCAATAAATATATTGGTGCCATTAGTTAATTTTGTCCTTTAAAGAGGCAATCCAAGCGGCACTTAAAAAATCTTTTTTTTTTAATTTATTTTTTAATTTTTTTAATATATTATATGCAGGCTTTGATTACCTTTTATTGAAAACGTATTACCTAAGCTGCCAGTCGATTATTTCTCCCGTGATCGATCAGCAAAGATCCTGCTTTTCAGGGTTCACTAAATGGCTCCCTTTCAGTTTCAACCAATCCTTCAGTCCGTGTGACTGAGCAGCTACAATGTATTCTTATATTACTAAAGAAACATTATCTATTGTTACAGTTTGCAGCTCAAACTGCTGGGAATATTGGCAATAGATTATCACAAACAGGAAAGTGTTACAAAGATCTTGCACTGCTGGACAAGTGTGCTAAAACCTTCAGAAATCAAAGGATGCTTCGTATTTTAAAACTAATTAAAAATGGCATTAAAAGTTGAATAATAAAAATAAAAAAAACAGTAAGTATTATCTAATACTACAGAACTGATTTTTTTTTTATAAAGAAACATGTAGGATATTGCTTGGATTGCATCTTTAAAGGGACTGCATATTTATATCTCACAAAAGTCCAATATAAGGCCTTGGACATGGTAAAAAATACCTTGCTGAGCCAGCACACTTACCTCCTGCATCTGGTATGTGTGTGGCTTTAGCAGGCGTGTGCGGAAGCGTTCTGAATTGCAGCCAACAGATTAATTTAAGTTTTCGCGCTTACAGGAGCAGAGGGCCGGTCATGTGACCGCAAACAGCCAATGGGAACGAGGGACTAGCCCCGCCTCCCACCACGCCTCCGTCCCGCCTCCCAAGCGCGCTCGCGTGACAGGACGCAAAAAAGCTCCTGCTTGAGCAGGCGGGGCTGAGCACGAGCGCTGAGAAGCGCGGCTGGTATTTCCATGTCTGCGGCCTAACATTGTGGTGATGTACTCTGCACACACTTATGTAAATAAAGAAACATTTGAGCGTTTATGTGGCACCATATCCTGTAGTGCGGCAGTCTGTTTCTTCATATTGTTTTTGTTTTGTACATCCTCAGCACACATGCAAAACTTTTGAGCGTGTACATGAGTTTTCATGGTCGCTACAGCATCTGCTGCCATTTTTGTGCATAGCTCTCCACACAAACTAAGCTATACAAGTTTACGCTACAGCTCACCTTTTTTCAGAATTAGGTTATTGTAGAATGTTTTAAAGGACTGAGAGAAAATGTACTGACCCATTGTCTACTTCATTCTCAGAGGAAGAGCAGTTTTCCTGAGACAGAGGAGAAGGTGAAAAGGCTAAAGAGAAAGAACGCAGAGCTAGCTGTTATAGCCAAACGCTTAGAGGAAAGAGCTCAGAAGCTCCAAGAGGCCAATCTAAAAATGGTAAGTGTTATCCTCTCAAACCCAGTACTTTTGAAGCATTGGACTAAAGAAAGTTACAGGCATTCTATTCCATCCTGTGTTCGGTGACGGATGTCTGTTAATGATCACTTTTATTTTACAAAGCGATGCTCTCTTGACCTGCAGGTTAACACTCCCGTACACCTTAAGGGAGCTAGTCTTGAAGAGTGCAAGAAGGCATTTGCACGTCAACGTGCTAAGGACATGAGTGACCAGGCCAGTGCCCTGCTGGCAAAAGACAAGCAAATTGAATCATTGAAACAGGAGTGTCGTGAGATGCACGCCAAAATAGCAGCTGGAAAGGTGAGCGTGATTTAGGGATCTGACCCCAACGAGAGGCAGATATGTATTTTGTCAGGTGTTTTGCTGTATGGATTTTATACAGCGATCATGCAGAATTCTACTAGGTTTTGAGGTATTTTAGATATGCTCTACATGAGCCATGATCGTTTTCATCTGAAAGGTAAAAATAAAAGATTTCACAGATGTTATACGATCATAGTGCATAGCATAGCTACACATGCTTTTCAGGTGTTACAGAAATTGTCAATCTAAAGAATGTGTTCTCACAACCCAGGGGGAGCATGTAGGAAAAAACACAAAACTAAGTGCAGACTGTAAACTTCAGTATGGCAGTGTGTGAGGAGACTTGGCTCTTGTGTAAAGCCTACTCACAGGATGGCAGATAGGTAAGGGCAAAAGCTGGATTTGGTGAATCGGTGGTGTCGTCTGACGTTTTAGCGCCTATTTTGTCAAATCTAAAGAATGTAGCAGCACTCAAGGTTGCAATAATCAAAAGTATATTTATTACAGTACATATTCTGGCTGATGTTTCAACCCACACACTAGGGGCCTTCCTCGGGGCTCAATCCCTTCTGCCCATGCCCTCTTAAATACAGCACTAGGCATATAATCGCAAAGATGGTGCCAGAGGTCTCTACCGACACTGCGAGGATCTCCCTACGGGTTCTGTAGAGAGACATACTGAGACCTGTAATTCATTCAAGACGTCTCCAACAAGTGCCACGTTTTAGTTAATTTCAAGGCTACACTTTCTCCCTATATATGTAGATGTAGGCGTTTGGGGGAAATGAATGAGGTGAAATGTAAAAAGCCCGCAAATGAAGGTGTCAACATACACCATGGTGCAAAAGGTTTCTTTATGTGATATATACTTCCCAAGATTCTGTAATCTCTTCACAACCCTTTTGCAAACTAATTTTTGTGTGTGGTTCATGGCCAGAAAAACCTTGGTAATCACGAAGAAACAAAAGCAGTTATTAGCATTTTTTTTTATTTTTAGAACCATCATAAGAAGGTTTTTCTATAATGCAGGTTACCTGTTGCTAGGCGCTGTTCTTAAAACGCAGCAGGGGGATGTCATATTCAGCAGCTGTGCCAATTTTCCCTTCATCCTCGGCTGTTTCGTGAAAGAATTAAAAACAGCAGGTGCATTGTCCAAGGATACCTGGAAATTGACGATGAAACTGAAAGAGTTTTTCTATCTAAAAGCTCAATCAATACATCTAGCACCCAGTTATTTTATAGTCGCTGGGCTTGGAGTGTACAAAGATTAATGGAAATGCTCTTGGTAAAATGAGGCAGGATTTGCAAGCCCCCTGCTGGTGCTTTACATTAGAACACGTTTTTTTTCTTCTTTTTTCTGCCAATGTCACCTTTGAAAGCAGGCACATGCGTGGTCCTTTTATTTTGGATCTTTCTTTCCTCTCTGTGGTTCTCAGGTAATTTGCCTTTCCAATATTGTACCTTTGTGGGATTGAAAGAAAAAGTCAATTTAAAAGGCAACATTTACTAATGGAACCAATATATGTAATAAGTTAAATTATGCTGATTTTTTTTTTTTGGGGGACAAAATTCAGAGTGCGGTGACATTATCAGTGAGCTACACCATCAGCCCCAAGATACGCCATCAATCTCCCCTTTCTGTCTGTGTAGTGAATAATTGCATATATACAATACTGTACTTACACTTGAGACTTTTTGAATCATACAGACAACCCAAAAATAACCAACGTTCACCTCTGTTCTAAGTGCAACTGCATCTTTACAATGCCCCTCTCCTGCTACCTCCAAATAATGTTTTCTTTTGCTGGTGAGTCATTCCTCACAACATCACAGTGAGCAAATGCATTCCACTGCTGCAATGTTATGACGTCACCAGTGATAACTGGCTGGTGGATAAGAAATGTATCTGCAGCCACTTTGATATCGCCTAGAAGCCCATGATTCCTTGAAAAGGCAAAATCATGTGGTTTGCTTTTTAACATGCCCTTTTTATGCTGTAACTATGTTTCAGTGGTATCAAATTTACTGCTGTTCCCTATCCTCGGAGATCCCTGTAATACTGGCACATGGTTAAATGTGTCGTATAAATATCAGGGGTGCTATTAATGAAACTACTACGCTCCTTAATTTTCCAGATGTGGGACATCAATTGCTTTTAATTGTTATTTGAATGTGAACATCACATAAAACAAACTGATAAATGCCAACACAGAAAATGAGCTCCTATTTAATTACTCTTATACATTAATTAATTAAACTAGGTTTATAATAGGAATAATTACTTGCTTATTGATCCGAACATTGTAGTAGGTTTCTAACTGGTTAGTAAAATGCACTTTGCTTTGCCACTGATCCAGTCTTTACCTGACCAAACAAGATACACATAATAGCTGTACTAGTCCATTGGAATATATGAAGGAAAATGTATCAACTCAGCTCTTGTTTGTTATCCTTTGTCAATAGACTATATTTAATACTAGCTGAGAGCCCCGGCGTTGCCCGGGATGTTTGTGGTGTGGGGGTGGCATTTGGGTGGGGAGTGGTCCACGCGGCCCATGGCGGTGTGCGGTGGTACTGCTGCTGTGGCTGTACTGATGGTGATTGTATCGGTGTGCTGATTTGGGAGGGTTTGTTGCTGATGTAAGGGTGCGGATGTGGGTGTGCCGATGGGGGAGGTGCGAAGGTGCCAATGTGTGGGTGCTGATGGTGTTGATGGGGGCTGGGAATGGTGGGGAGCCGAGAATGGCAGTGTGCTGAGGGGGCATGGGATACCGGTGTGCTGATGTGGTGGTGCTGGGGATAGTGTGTGTGTGTGTATACACACGTGTGTGTGTATACACGTGTGTGTGTGTGTATACATGTGTGTATACATGTTTGTGTGTGTGTGTGTATACATTGTATGTGTGTGTATAAGTGTGTACGTGTGTGTGTACGTGTACGTGTGTGTGTACGTGTACGTGTACGTGTGTGTGTACGTGTGTGTATACATGTGTGTGTATACATGTGTGTGTATACATTTGTGTGTGTGTATACATGTGTGTGTGTATACATGTGTGTGTGTGTATGTATATGTGTGTGTGTGTGTGTGTATACATGTGTGTGTGTGTCTACGTGTGTGTGTGTATGTCTACATGTGTGTGTGTATGACTCCATGTGTGTGTGTATGACTCCATGTGTGTGTGTATGACTCCATGTGTGTGTGTATGACTCCATGTGTGTGTGTATGACTCCATGTGTGTGTGTACGTGTACATGTGTGTGTGTGTACGTGTCTACGTGTCTACGTGCGCGTGCGCGTGCGTGTCTCCGTGCGCGTGCGTGCGCGTGCGTGTGCGTGTCTCCGTGCGTGTGCGTGTCTCCGTGCGTGTGCGTGTCTCCGTGCGTGTGCGTGTCTCCGTGCGTGTCTGCGTGCCTGCGTGCGTTTGCACGTGCGTGTCTACGTGTGTGTGCGTGTCTCCGTGCGTGTGCGTGTCTCCGTGCGTGTGCGTGTCTCCGTGCGTGTGCGTGTCTACGTGCGTGTGCGTGTCTATGTACGTGCGCCTGCGTGTATACGTGCGCCTGCGTGTATACGTGTGCCTGCGTGTATATGTGTGTCTGCGTGTACACGTGTGTGTGTCTGTGTGTGTACGTGTGTGTGTGTGTGTGTATACGTGTCTACGTGTGTGTGTGTATACGTGTGCCTACGTGTGTGTGTGTGTATACGTGTGCCTACGTGTATACGTGTGTGTATATACGTGTGTGTGTATACATGTGTATACGTGTGTCTGTGTGTATACGTGTGTCTGCTGTGTGTATACGTGTGTCTGCTGTGTGTATACGTGTGTCTGCTGTGTGTATACGTGTGTCTGCTGTGTGTATACGTGTGTCTGTGTGTGTATACGTGTGTCTGCTGTGTGTATACGTGTGTCTGCTGTGTGTATACGTGTGTCTGCTGTGTGTATACGTGTGTCTGCTGTGTGTATACGTGTGTCTGCTGTGTGTATACGTGTGTCTGTATAGGTGTGTGTGTGTGTGTGTACGTGTGTGTCTGTGTACGTGTGTGTTTGTGTGTGTGTGCCTACATGTGTGTGTCTACATCTGTGTGTGTGTGTCTACATGTGTGTGTGTCTACATGTGTGTGTGTCTACATCTGTGTGTGTGTCTACATCTGTGTGTGTGTCTACATGTGTGTGTGTGTGTGTCTACATGTGTGTGTGTCTACATGTGTGTGTGTGTGTGTGTCTTATGTATAGAGATATATATATAGTGTGTGTGTGTGTGTGTGTGTGTGTGTGTACGGAGGGATCAGGCTGGAGATGAAGGAATGTGTGGGGGGGGAGGTGATTACCTTACAGTCGGCAGCATCTTCCTCGTGCAGGCCGGGAGACGGACCCTGCAGTCATCTGGTACGGAGGGGCAGGGATCGGACGGGAGCCGGACAGAGGGCATGTGGAGGGGGGGGGGGAAGCTGCAGGGAGAGCAGCACGGGGAATGTGGAGGGGGGGGGAGAGCAGCACGGGGCATGTGGAGGGGGGGAGAGCAGCACGGGGCATGTGGAGGGGGGGAGAGCAGCACGGGGCATGTGGAGGGGGGGAGAGCAGCACGGGGCATGTGGAGGGGGGGAGAGCAGCACGGGGCATGTGGAGGGGGGGAGAGCAGCACGGGGCATGTGGAGGGGGGAGGGGGGAGAGCAGCACGGGGCATGTGGAGGGGGGAGGGGGGAGAGCAGCACGGGGCATGTGGAGGGGGGAGGGGGGAGAGCAGCACGGGGCATGTGGAGGGGGGAGAGCAGCACGGGGCATGTGGAGGGGGGGAGAGCAGCACGGGGCATGTGGAGGGGGGAGAGCAGCACGGGGCATGTGGAGTGGGGAGGGGGGAGAGCAGCACGGGGCATGTGGAGGGGGGAGGGGGGAGAGCAGCACGGGGCATGTGGAGGGGGGAGAGCAGCACGGGGCATGTGGAGGGGGGAGAGCAGCACGGGGCATGTGGAGGGGGGAGAGCAGCACGGGGCATGTGGAGGGGGGAGGGGGGAGAGCAGCACGGGGCATGTGGAGGGGGGAGGGGGGAGAGCAGCACGGGGCATGTGGAGGGGGGAGGGGGGAGAGCAGCACGGGGCATGTGGAGGGGGGGAGAGCAGCACGGGGCATGTGGAGGGGGGAGAGCAGCACGGGGCATGTGGAGGGGGGGAGAGCAGCACGGGGCATGTGCAGGGGGGGAGAGCAGCACGGGGCATGTGGAGGGGGGGAGAGCAGCACGGGGCATGTGGAGGGGGGAGAGCAGCACAGGGCATGTGGAGGGGGGGAGAGCAGCACGGGGCATGTTGGGGGGGGGGTGAGCAGCACGGGGCATGTGGAGGGGGGGTGAGCAGCACGGGGCATGTGGAGGGACCCTCCTGCAAGGCTGGCGGGAGCCCCCCCCGCTGGCCTCCACCTCGAGGTGAGGCAGCGGTGCCGAGGAGCGTTGCAGGCGGCGCCGGGTAGGCTGGGCTTTGCTGTGAGGGGGGGTGGGAGAGGTGAGGCGGTGCCGAGGGGGCCGAAGGGGGTGAAGGGCAGGGCCGGGGGGGAAGGGCATGCCTGAGGGGGGTGGGGGGTGAATGGCATGGCCAGGGGGGGGGTGAAGGGCATGGCCAGGGGGGGGGGGGTGAAGGGCATGGCCGGGGGGGGGGGGGGTGAAGGGCATGGCTGGTGGGGGGGTGAAGGGCATGGCTGGTGGGTGGGTGAAGGGCATGGCTGGGGGGGGGGGGTGAAGGGCATGGCTGGGGGGGGGTGAAGGGCATGGCTGGGGGGGGGTGAAGGGCATGGCTGGGGGGGGGTGAAGGGCATGGCTGGGGGGGGGTGAAGGGCATGGCTGGGGTGGGGGGGTGAAGGGCATGGCTGGGGTGGGGGGGGGTGAAGGGCATGGCCGGGGGGGGGGTGAAGGGCATGGCTGGGGTGGGGGAGGGTGAAGGGCATGGCCGGGGGGGGGGGGTGAAGGGCATGGCCGGGGGGGGGGGTGAAGGGCATGGCCGGGGGGGGGGGGGTGAAGGGCATGGCCGGGGGGGGGGGTGAAGGGCATGGCCGGGGGGGGGGGGTGAAGGGCATGGCCGGGGGGGGTGAAGGGCATGGCCGGGGGGGGGTGAAGGGCATGGCCGGGGGGGGGTGAAGGGCATGGCCGGGGGGGGGGGTGAAGGGCATGGCCGGGGGGGGGGGGTGAAGGGCATGGCCAGGGGGGGGGTGAAGGGCATGGCCGGGGGGGGGTGAAGGGCATGGCCGGGGGGGGGTGAAGGGCATGGCCGGGGGGGGGGGGTGAAGGGCATGGCCAGGGGGGGGGTGAAGGGCATGGCCAGGGGGGGGGTGAAGGGCATGGCCGGGGGGGGGGGGTGAAGGGCATGGCCCGGGGGGGGGGTGAAGGGCATGGCCGGGGGGGGGGGGTGAAGGGCATGGCCGGGGGGGGGGGGTGAAGGGCATGGCCGAGGGGGGGGGGGTGAAGGGCATGGCCGGGGGGGGGGGGTGAAGGGCATGGCCGGGGGGGGGGGTGAAGGGCACGGCCGGGGGGGGGGTGAAGGGCACGGCTGGGGGGGGGGGTGAAGGGCACGGCTGGGGGGGGGGGGGTGAAGGGCACGGCTGGGGGGGGGGGTGAAGGGCACGGCTGGGGGGGGGGTGAAGGGCATGGCTGGGGGGGGGGGGGGGTGAAGGGCATGGCTGGGGAGGGGGGTGAAGGGCATGGCTGGGGAGGGGGGTGAAGGGCATGGCCGGGGGGGGGGGGGTGAAGGGCATGGGTGGGGGGTGGGTGAAGGGCATGGGTGGGGTGTGGGGGGCCGAAGGGGGTGAAGGGCAGGGCCGGGGGGGAAGGGCATGCCTGAGGGGGGTGGGGGGTGAATGGCATGGCCAGGGGGGGGGGTGAAGGGCATGGCCAGGGGGGGGGGGGTGAAGGGCATGGCCAGGGGGGGGGGTGAAGGGCATGGCTGGGGGGGGGGTGAAGGGCATGGCTGGGGGGGGGTGAAGGGCATGGCTGGGGTGGGGGGGGGTGAAGGGCATGGCTGGGGTGGGGGGTGGTGAAGGGCATGGCCGGGGGGGGGGGTGAAGGGCATGGCCGGGGGGGGGGGGGGGTGAAGGGCATGGCCAGGGGGGGGGGGGGGTGAAGGGCATGGCCAGGGGGGGGGGGGTGAAGGGCATGGCCAGGGGGGGGGGGGGGTGAAGGGCATGGCCAGGGGGGGGGGGGTGAAGGGCATGGCCAGGGGGGGGGGGGGTGAAGGGCATGGCCAGGGGGGGGGGGGTGAAGGGCATGGCCAGGGGGGGGGGGGTGAAGGGCATGGCCAGGGGGGGGGGGGGGTGAAGGGCATGGCCAGGGGGGGGGGTGTGAAGGGCCGGGCCGGGTCAGGTGAAGGGCCAGGCCGGGGGGGGTGAAGCGCTGGTCCGGGTGAAGCGCCAGGCCGGGGGGGGGGGGGGGTGAAGGACCGGGCCGGGTGAAGGACCGGGCCGGGTGAAGGGCCGGGGGGGTGAAGGGCCGGGCCGGGGTGAAAGATCCCTTCCCCTGCGGTTACTTACCTCGCACCGGGCCGCGCTCCTCCTCCTCCTCGGGTTCCTCTGCGGTCTCCGTTCCCCCCGGCGAGGCGGAGCTGAGACGCTCAGGTGAGGGGGGTGTATGGGCCGCGGCCCGTGCAGCTCCCAACAGAGACAGCTAGGCCTGAGAGAGCCGGAGCAGCGCGCGCGGGGATGGGGAGCTGGGGGTGCGGCCTCTAGGCCTGAAGGTGAGAGCGTGCTCTGCGGGGGGGGGGGGGGGGCGAGCACCGGGGGAGAGAGGGAGCACCGGGAGAGAGGGTGATGTTGAGGTCCCGCGGAGTGGTGATAGGGGGGGTTCCGTTGTTGCGGGCCAGCCGCCGGGAAGGGCGGGGGGGTCAAGGTCGGGCAGCCGTTAGGAGGGTGGAGTGTGTGTGTGTGTGTGTGTGTGTGTTGAGGAGTGTGTGTGTGTGTGTGTGTGTTGAGGAGGGTGGAGTGTGTGTGTGTTGAGGAGGGTGTGTGTGTGTGCGTTGAGGTGTGTGTGTGTGTGTGTGTGCGTTGAGGAGTGTGTGTGTGTGTGCGTTGAGGAGTGTGTGTGTGTGTGTGTGCGCGTTGAGGAGTGTGTGTGTGTGTGTCCGCCCCTTTGGCCCGTCACTCCGCCTCAGGCCAATGAGAAGTGTGCGGGGGCGGCCCAAGGGACCAATAAGATTTCCCCTAGGGACACCGGACATCAAGGCAGGCAGGCAGGCATGCATGCAGGCAGGCAGGCATACAGTGCTTTCACTAATATAGTATAAGACTAGCTGATATACCCGGCATTGCCCGGGATTACATTTTCCCGCTCCCCCTCTGTCTCCGCTCCCCCCCTTCACAGCTCCCCTCCCCCTTTCACAGCTGCGCACCCCCCCATTCATATCTCAGATTCCCCCCGTTCACACCTCCGTTCCTCTTTACAGCTCTGTTCCCCCCCCTTCACACCTCCGTTCCCCTTCGCACCTCCGTTCCCCCCCATTCACAGCTGCGGGCTCCCCCCCTGCATCCCACATCACACTCCACCCCCCCTGCACCCCACATCACTCTGCACCCCACATCGCTCACCCCCCCCCCCCCCGGCACCCCACATCAGCTGCGGGCGGGTGCTGTGTGTCAGGCGGGGGGCCGGGTGAAGGTGAGGCGGCGTCTGGGTGTAGGTTGTCAGGCGGGGGGGCGGGTGTTGGGCTGGTTGAGGTGAGGAGCGGCGGCTGGGTGGTGTGTCTCAGGCGGCAGGGCGTTGAGGCGAGGCATCGGCCGGGCGTTGAGGTCAGGCGGCGGGCGAGTTGTGCGGCGGCGGGGCTTTGTGGTGATGAGCTGCGGACGGGTGCTGTGTGTCAGGCAGCGGCCGGGTGTAGGGTGTGAGGCGGAGGTGAGGAGCGGCGGCAGGGTGGGTGGTGTGTGTCAGGCGGCGGGGCGTTGAGGTGAGGGAGCGACGGGCGGGTGGTGTGTGTCAGGCGGTGGTGCGGTGAGGAGCGGCGGTTGAGGTCAGGCGGCGGGGCGGGTGGAGGTGAGGAGCGGCGGATGGAGGGTGTGAGCGGCGGGTGGGGTGGATGGTACCTGGCGGTCTCGCTAGGTGTGGTTTGCACTGATGTGGGTTTAGGGAGTTCGCTGCACGGCGTGTGTCTCTTGGTCAGAGGGGCACGCGGCGTGAGGAAGCTGAGGTTTAGGGCGTGTGTAGCCCTGTTTGTGACGTCACCCCACCCCGCAGGCCAATCAGAGCGGGAGCCACCGCCAACCAATCAGCAACAAACCACAGACAAACAATTTTTCAGTTTTATATATATATAGATTATGTTTTTGGGAGCTAGCCTTTTCCTTGATGAGGTCATAGATATGGAGTATGGATTGGAGGTTTTCTTGAAAAAAATATATAGGCTACAAGAGAAAAAAAAATGTATAATCTGTTTGTTGTTCCAGTCATAACTTTGGTTTTGGTTCAATTAATCAAGTGATGGTTAATATAAACATGGCTATTTCTCAAAGTCTCCGAGCTGCAAAAGAGGGGAAAACGGGGGCAAGAAACGGCACCAGATTCATCAATGAAAGATATTTCCATTCAAAGCCATTTGATTTTTACCTTTAATTAATCTTGTGCAAAGTCTTTGCTCCAGTTTTGTCTCACTTATGAGGCTAAGAAATTTTGATAAATAATTCCAAGTGTGTTTAAGTTTAACCTCATAGAGTTTGTTAATGTGCAAGATACCCCATGTGTTTGTGCAGTCATTTGTTCACCAGAATTAAAACATTGGTCATCTTTAGTTCCAATAATGTACATTGAATATTTTGACCCTCCCAAATAAAGCAAATGGGTTGGAACTGCAGTGTTTTTCATCTTAATTGTTTTACATATTAGTATGGACAATGCTAAAGTTTTGAGTTTGCTTCACTATAATGAACACTATTCAAATAGTGTATCATGAATAAGGTTTTAAAAGCACTTAATGTATTTTTTACATAATTAAGTAGATTAAATCCTATACTGATGGTCCTTGCTATCTATCCGTCGTTTCGTTTTACGATGAACGGATTATCCAATGCGTCACAATGCATGCATGCATGTATGTATGTCTTTATATAGCGCCATTAATATACATAGCGCTTCACAGTAGTAATACACATGGCAATCATATAAATAACAAATAATACAAATAACAGAACATGGGAATAAGTGCTTCAGACATAAAAGTAACATTTAGGAAGAGTCCCTGGTTCGAAGAGCTTACTATCTAATTGGTAGGTAGGAAGAACGTACAGAAACAGTAGAAGGGCATTCTAGTAAGTGCGTCTGCAAGGGGCCAAGCTTTATGTATCAGGTCTATAGTATTATCCACGGAGCTACTCATATGCTTCGTTAAGCAGGTGTGTTTTAAGGTGGGTCTTAAAGGTGGATACAGGGGGTGCTAGTCGGGTATTGAGGGGAAGGGCATTCCAGAGGTGTGGGGCAGTCAGTGAGAAAGGTTGAAGGCGGGAGAGGGCTTTAGATACAAAGGGGGTAGAGAGAAGACATCCTTGAGCAGAACGCAAGAGTCGGGATGGTGCATAGCGAGAAATTAGGGCTGAGATGTAAGGAGGGACAGAAGAGTAGAAAAAACAGGATATTCAGCTCTCGTGCTGTATGATGGTGTGGATGATCCCTTTGCAGCATGTACATAAAGCGTCTCCCCAGAAACTCTCAAATCTAGGTGAACCCCCCTTAGAAAGGGGGGAGGGCACCCTGAAATACAAGATAATAAAAAATGCACAAATGCGCACCAGGGATTAGTGGAAGGTAATTTATTAAAAATACACACAAACTCTGAGGGGATCCAACCCCACCTAAGAACAGCTGTGCAGCTGGACGGCTAAGTACTACCCAGGAGAACACCTGATGGTGACTAAACCCTAAGCTGCACAGTTTACAAATACAGTAAAATTTATATAAAAACACATGAAAGAAAAAAACAAACATGAAAACAACCTATCAACAGATTTGTATAGAAACCGGCCATAAGGTTGGGCACTGGCAAGGGGAAACGGACACTCACACTGAGACAGTCAGTAGACTCGCGGTGGCTGCACAGGATCCGGATCTCGGCACCGCGGAGATGGAAAAAACCGCTGCTGTCTCCTGCAGGCTCCATCTCAGCTTACCAGCATACACGCGCAGGATGACCTGTCGTGACCTCTATGCGTTTCGTACCAAGTACTTCGTCAGTACGAAACGCATAGAGGTCACGACAGGTCATCCTGCGCGTGTATGCTGGTAAGCTGAGACGGAGCCTGCAGGAGACAGCAGCTGTTTTTTCCATCTTCGCGGTGCCGAGATCCGGATCCTGTGCAGCCACCGCGGGTCTGCTGACTGTCTCAGTGTGAGTGTCCGTTTCCCCTTGCCAGTGCCCAGCCTTATGGCGGTTTCTATACAAATCTGTTGATAGGTTGTTTTCATGTTTGTTTTTTTCTTTCATGTGTTTTTATATAAATTTTACTGTATTTGTATACTGTGCAGCTTAGGGTTTAGTCACCATCAGGTGTTCTCCTGGGTAGTTCTTAGCCGTTCAGCTGCACAGCTGTTCTGAGGTGGGGTTGGATCCCCTCAGAGTTTGTGTGTATTTTTAATAAATTACCTTCCACTAATCCCTGGTGCGCATTTGTGCATTTTTTATTATCTAGGGACAGAAGAGTGTAAAGCTTTAAAAGTGAGGAGAAGAATTGATTGTGGGATGCGGGATTTGATAGGAAGCCAGGAGAGTGATTTCAGCATGAGGAGATGCTGAGACAGATTTTGGAAAGAGTAGAGGGATTCTGGCAACAGTGTTTAGGATAGATTATAGGGGAGGCAGGAAGGCCGGACAGCAGGAGGTTACAGTAATCGAGACGGGAGATAATGAGGGCGTGTGTCAGAGTTTTAGCAGTCAAGCAGCAGAGGAAAGGGTGTATCTTTGTAAAATTGTGGAGAGAAAAAAGTGACGGATTTTAGATACGTTTTGAACGTGAGAGGAGAATATGAGAGCGGGTCGAGTCTGACCACTAGGTAGCGTGATTGCGCTACAGGGTGTATGACAGAACTTCTAACAGTGATGTGGAACAGGTAGTGGGACCAGGTTTGGGATGAAATATGAGGAGCTCTGTTTTTGACATGTTGAGTTTGTCGGCGGAGGGCCATCCAGGATCAAGTACATTTGTGTGTCGTCAGCATAGAGGTGATATTTGTACCCAAGAGATGTGATTAGGTCACCTAGAGAGAGTGTGTACAGAGAAAAGAGGAAAGGTCCCTGGACTGAGCCCTGGGGGGGTACCCCCACAGAGAGATCGATGGAGGAGTTGTTAACAGAACAGACACTGAAAGTATGATGGGAGATGTAAGAGGAGAATGTGAAGGAGGAGGGGTGGTCCATGGTATCAAATGCTGTAGAGAGATCGAGTGATATGAGCAGAGTGTAATGACCTCCGTCTTTGGCAGCATGGAGGTCATTAGTTATTTTAGTGAGGGCTGTTTCAGTGGCGTGAGCAGTACGGAAGACAGATTGTGTAGAGTCTAGGAGAGAATAGATGGTGAGAAAATGGAGCAGGCGAGAGAATACAAGATGTTCAAGGAGTTTAGAGGCAAAAGGCAGGAGGGAGACAAGTCGATAGTTAGAAAGACAGGTAGTGTCAAGCTTGCTGTTTTTGAGTAATAGTATGACTGTTGCATGTTTGAAGGAGGAGGGAAAGGTACCCGAGAAGAGGGAGGAGTTAAAAATCTGTGTGAGCGTAGGGATTATAGTAGGAGCAAGAGGTTTAAGGAAATGGGGGGAATGGGGTCAAGAGGGCAAGTGGTAGAGGGAGAAGAAGAGATCAACAGTGACACATCCTCCTCTGTGACAGCGGAAAATGAGTCAAGGAAGGCAGGAGGAGAGTTAGGAAGCGGTGTAGGGTGGGAGGAGTAAACAGAGAGGGATGTTCTGACATATGGATTCCACCTTTTCCTTAAAATAGTCAGCAAAGTCCTGAGATGAGATAGAGGAAGAAGAAGAGGCAGCTGAGGGTGGTCTGAGTAGGGAGTCAAAGACAGAGAAGAGTCGTTGTGGGTTACATTTGTGCGTGTTGATTAGTGAAGAAAAGTAGGTTTGTTTAGCCTGAGAGAGGGCATAATTGAAACAGGATAGCATAAATTTGTAGTGAAGGAAGTCTGCGAGAGTATGAGATTTCCTCCAGAGGCGTTCAGAGGAACGAGTGCAAGAACGCAGCATGCGCGTGTGGGAATTTGGCCAGGGTCTGGGATTCGAAGGGCGAGAACGACATAGAGAAAGCGGAGCATGTAAATCAATAGAGAAGGACATGGCAGAGTTGTAGTTCCTGACCAGGTTGTCAGGGTCTGGAGCAGGACTGAGAGAGGAGAGGGAGGAGCGTAAAGTGGAATCAAAGCTGGTGGGTTAATAGAGCACAGGTCTCTTCAGAAACGAGTGGTAGATGGAGAAGGGGAGAAGCAAGAGAGAAAATGAGATGAGGTGATGGTCAGAGAGAGAAACTCAATATCCGCCTCTCTCCGCCGCTGATTAACATGGGATTCACTTTCTAATGTCTTCACTATCCGCTGGCAGTTTGCAGAACGGATTCCGTCGGATAACCTAGGACCACCTGCATATGTTTTAATCTACTTCATTATGTGAACAAATGCATTCAGTGCTTTTACAATCCTATTTATACTATTTCCAGTGTTTGTGTGTGTGTGTATTTATTTATTTTGCCATTTGCCCATTGTGTCTAATATTCCCTCCACTAGGTGTCAAGTTAAGGTTTATCAAATCTGCATCTCTTTCCAGACAGTTACATACTGTAGTGACAGACAGCATCTGTGATCTATTGAGTCTGTACCTCTCTCCACAGGTAGTATAAAAACATAGTCAAGGGAGTGATCTACAGTATGGTCAGTAAAATCTATCCCGTAACCCAGAGTGACATAATAATAATTTAAAAAAAATATTTTCCTTCAAGCAAATTATAATACATGCAGAATTCACTTATGATGTGTATCCACTCTTTCATTTTTCGTCTGTATAGCTCTAATACCAGATACCTGCTGAATATAGGATATATGACCGCAAATTAGGTTCTGAACCAATTGTCTACCTACAATGCATTAATAATAATATCATACAGGATTTCCCAAGTTGGCTGAAGCTGAGTGACTTTGACCGCCTGCTACGTGAGTCTCAAAAGGAAGTGCTACGGTTACAAAGGCAAATCGCTATAAAATACTTGAAGGAGTCTCTTCAGTTCTCAGGGTCTGACTCTCGGAGCTCCCCTCCTCCGGACGCCATGTGCATTGAGACCTTGTTTCGTTCAGATCAGCCCATATCGTCTCCTAGCAAACTGATCAAAGCAGCATCAGGAGATGGGAACAAGGTGAGAAGAGAATGGTAACCCTTACATTTGCATACAGTTATTAATCAATCTGTGACAGGTAAGGCTGGATATCTCTTTCAGCGCCCAATCTCTGAGTTATCTGACTGGAAATGACAGAATCCGTATCTGAGTGCCAAGCAAGAGTTTTCAGTCACAGAGGTGACACACTGATTAATCTCTGACTTGAGTCATCTATACTTGAAAGTGCCCGGCCTTGTGTCTACATTTTTATTCCTTGTGCCAATGAAAACACTGCAGTGTCCAATGGAAACAGGCTTAGTGACCATGCTTAGTTGTATTAGTCACCCAGTGATAGAGTGAAGTAATAGTCATTTATAGTCTACAGCACAATGGTTATTACTCATGCAGTACATTGGAGTTGCAAAAGGGTGACCAGCTGTATAACACTATTTCCCAATTCTTACCATTGTGTTTCAGAATATAAAAGTAGACTACAAAAAAAAAACTTTGCCTCAAAATATTTTAAAATGAATACATATTCTGTACTGTAAAATAAAACTCTGCTATCAGACACTAGGCATCTGCATTTGATTTGTGATGTAATTTGTGATACTTAATTTTTCAGGTCAAACGAAGTGTGTTGAGATCCTTAATCAATACTTCTGGCTTTTGCTTCATCTAGAACAGCATAAACCTGTCCCTTTCATCCTTACTGCTGTCTAGTGAAGAGAAAAGGATAATATGCGCTTTTCCCAGAAGAAGGGGAAGACTGAAGAATTTGTACTAAATATCGATACATGGCTGGTGTCCAGTGTCATAAACAACATCACAAATCAATGTTAGCTGCCCCTTAACTCCAGAGAAGGAAATAAGGGTATAACAATAAGGTTTTTTTTAGATTTCTGTTTGTTTCTAAAGTAGAAGTACATTTTTTGCCTTTGGAAGATGTTTAGCCTGCTTTTAACCCCATCAGTGCCAACGATACCTGCAACACATTTCTTTGCTTTAAAATGGCAACGTAATAACTGATCAGATGTTAAACCTTTCTGTCTCAGAGGGGCTTGCAACTGAAAATATTAAAATGTAGCCACTGGTTTTTCTTATTCAATGATCAGAATCTTTAGGCAGGTAGAAGTGTGTAGTGACATTCAGTATTGCTTATTTCTGCAACATGGGAATTTATCGGTCTGACACTTATTTGCTTCGGGTGGGTGACCGACACTTGATACTTCTATTTTGGCTTGGAATGGCAAATCTATTCAACACGTACTACTTCCAGTAATACATTTGTTAGAGAGAGTGAGAATGATGTGCTCAGTATTCTGCCTGAAGCTTTCCTGGCTTAAGCTGTTCCCCTAGCTGGAGCTGTGTCAGGGTTATGAACATTAGGTAGCAGCATCCTGATAACACAGAGGATGCTCTTTCCTTTTCTAGCAAGGCTTGCACACGTAAATTCTAAAGGCGATGTTCCTTGCAGGAGAGGACCCCCCTCCTCTCCCTTTCCCTTCGCCCTCAGACGCTGGGCACTACCGAGAAGAGGATTTTGTGTGTGCTGTCACTCATGACACCTGCTAAGGACAGCCTTTAGGGATTTAAGCTCCTTCCACTTCAGCTGAAAGCACAGCAGATGTCAACAGGGAATAAACGGATGATAGACTAGGGATGTTGGCCCTGCTTAAAAACCATAGAGAGGCGAGGAAATGAAAGGCAGTTGCAATGTGGAAAAATAATTTCCTTGCTGGCCATCCATTCTCTCTCCTCTGCCCTTCTCCCCTGCTTGGCCAGTGGTATGATCCACTTAATCCTTTTGGTTGCTGTGGTAGCAGTGGGGATTGGGCTGCTATAGCAGGTAGGGCACACAGTGCTAACTCCTCTCTGCTCCTTGCTGCGCTGCAGGCATCAGGTAAAAAAACGCAGACTGCAGGTAGGGGTGATTTTAACTTGCATCAAGCGTTTACTTTTTTTGCCAAGTAAACTGGCGTGAGGAAGAAGTGCAGTAGAGGTTAAAGTGACAGCTGGAATATGCAGAAGATAAATATATAAACGGTGGCCATCCAATATTAACGATCCCTTATCTAAAACGAATTGTCCCTGGGATTGTAAATTGCTGCATAGGTCGGAGATTATGGGTTTAATAAAGGCAAATGTGTTGTAATTGGGAATTATGGATGTGATTTATTTATGTTGTGACTGCAACATGTGCCAAAAATGTATATTTTGCATCACTTGCATCTTCATTGTAGCAGCTGCATTTTAAACTGCCAGCACTAAAGTCCCTTATTTTCTATGGATCACATTTAAGATGATTGCCTATACAATGTTTTCCTTTTCTTCATATACATTGCCCAGGTATTTGGTGTCACTGGTCAAATTGCTGCATTTTTTAGTAGAAGGCTCATACACATGAGAAGAGAGAGCAGACAATGTATAAACACAATTCGCCATATTTACTAAGCAGTGCTATAGTCGATAAGAAACCTTCCGGCGCCGTTGGGTGTCTTATGCAATATAGCAGCGCATAGTAAGTATGAGCCCATATGAGACGCCTTGATTGTGGAAGCCACCATTTCAAATGTTAGAATAGCGAAATTTCAATCTTTCTGTGAAAACAAATTGAAGTAAACAAGAGATTATAAAGGGAACATAAAATATGATTTGTAACGATTTGTAGAAGTTAATTAGCTTTTTAATTTGTAGTTATTGATCATTAGCTGCAGAAAAGCCTTGCAGAATATGCCAGAGGAAGGCTGGGCCTACTGTAATAGTTTTTGCAGCTGGAAACAAGTCAACATTTTTCTTAACGTATTTTGTTATTCAAATGAAAAGCAGGCCAGCCATTGTAGGTCACTCAGGTTTGTGATGATGTTTTCCCTCTGTGGATTAAATAAAAGCTACTGGAGACTTTCTTGCCAGTGAGGCAATCTTTACTGGCTATATCGGTGTAATATTTTGGTAATTAGAAAACGGATATCCTTCAATAAAGAAAAATAATGACAGATGTATGTACTGTACAGTTTTTCATAGGCAACTAATATAATTACTGATATGTATCAGTGTGGAGTGGGGTGAGACAAGCAGGTCCCGTTACAGAATTCAGAAAGGGGTGAAAAAGAGGCTTCACAAGACCCTAGCATTGCTGTTCATTGCACATGCAGGGGAGCTGCTTGTCAGTACAAGGTTCTGTTGCATGTTTTGTATCATTTGGGCTGCGAAGGGACAGATTATTTTTAAAATACGAAAATAGGGAGAAACTGCCTGAGCAAGAAGAAAACTTGCAAAAACACTATGAAAAATAATGTTAAATTAATAAAGCATTCAGCACTAGAGAAGAGTGGATGGTGTACAGAGATAACTGATGATGGCCAGAAATAAATATAGGTGTATGCATTACTCTAAGCCACTGTTTTTCAACGGGGGGAAAAAAACTCTGTTGGCTGCTCAGTGGGGACACCCTGTGCTGCCTGGAGACATAGAGACTGTGATCCTCATCTCCTTTCTCAGCCGGCACAGAGGAGAACGAGAACCCTCTTCATCTTCAGACAGTGCAGGACGCTCCCACTGAGCAGCTGACAAGTTTGATGTGTGGGAGGGAAGGAACAATGGCTTTGTATGAATAGGAGAGTGGGATGGCTTTTTGAAGTGAAACTTCTTTGGTGGCACCTACTAAAGTTTGATAGGTAAAATCTCCTTCATGGGGATGAATATCCGTCACGGAAGAGACGCAATGGGCTGGTGTTGGGTGCGCATGCGCAGATGTGGCCGTAGCATGCGCTGTAATGCGCAGAAACGGCAGTAAACGGAAGTTATGTAAAGCGCATGCGTAAAGGCGACACACACACCCTCTCCTGTGACTATAAATATAGAAGTGCAAATAGCAAAAATGTTACACACCTATCATTTATCATTACAAAACAGAAGTGCAAAAGACGCAAGGTGTGTAAACATATAACAGATAAATTGTATATAGATTAATATAGTAACTTAGTGATTTAAAAAAAAACAGTGTGTGCCAATCATGCATGTTCTAAGTCAAAATTCTTGGCGTTTTGTCACTTATATTGTGTTTTGATTTTTATGAGTTACATTGAATGAAAGACTTTCGGCATTGAGCTACTTTACAGTACAAAATATATGTATGTTATTTTAGTTAACATAAGTCAATTATATCATGTCTTTCAAGTGATAGTATTGAAAGTTGGACACCAAAATAAATAACATACATTATACTCTAAAATCTCTTTCATTTAATTAAAAACATCACCATCACAAATACAATTTCTGTAAAAAAAACCCAGACAAAATACAGAAGTTTCACTTACAATGCGCGTGCTCAGCACACACATTTTTTTGTGTGGAATAGTGGAAGGTGGGCGGTGTAAGTCAGAGAAAAGGGTGAGTGACATACAAGGGTGCATGTGGAGTGTGTAGCAAGGAAGGCATGAGGGAAGTCTGAAGGTCTGAAGAGCAGGGGTGCCCCGAGATTTGGAAAATTCTTTAGGAGTGCCCCGCCTCAAAAAAAGTTGAGAAGCACTGCTCTAAGCTTTAACAATCCATACTTGCACCATATACAATTACTGTCCATCAGGCATGTATTTCTAATTGGGGCTGTGGAGATCAGTGAGTGACTATTATGATGTGGTCTAGAACCTTTGAGGCTGGTAAACGAATTCTTTCATTGCTTTGCATGAATGCACTCATGCATAATGTAGTGTATGTAATCCCGAGAAATTCGAAAGCTGTTAAACAGTTGAACAAAAATCTTTCAACATCTAATATATTATTACTTGACTATATTGTCACAATTCAATCTGAGTTTATATGTAAATCTATATATATGTTTTGCTCAGGAATTTGAATTAAGGAAGAAACGCAAAGAATGTGAAATCCTAGAGCAAGAAGTGAAGAAAAAGCAGAAGAAATGCGAAGTATTGGTAAGGAAAACATGCTTATAACATCTGTCGCTCATTTTCTTTCTTTTACGTGGTCATCTTGCCACTAATGCACCTGATGTTAAGCGTCTGAACATATTCTTGGCAAGGATATTTTCATTGGTAAACGTGCTTTTGAGGTGTTTCAGTATTAGGCTGGCTTTGTCTCATGCATCATGCCCATGCTGTTATCGTTAACATTGTAGGAATAAAATTACAAAGATTAACAAAAACATTCATATACATACTCTAGTGCAGGGGTGAGCAAACTTTTTATGCCGAGCCCCCCTTTTTATCCATGAAATCTCTCGGGCCCCCCCTGCCTGATGTAATAAAAATCACATGAAAAAAACCCCTTTATTAAACGGTATACAATGTAAATACAAATATGTCTAAGGCCGCGCATATAGTGCCCGCGACGTCACCCGTCGCCGCTAGCGAAAGTTGTATTTCGCTTTGCGGCGGCGTGGGCGACCAGGCCATTGATTGGTTCAGGGGCTGTCACATGAGGCGACAGCCCCTAAAAAATCAAATATTGCCGGCTTCAAAAAATTGCGTCGCCACGCTTACTATAAGCGCACGCGGCGGCGACAATGCATTTGTTTTCGGGCGACGTTGCGTCGCCGGCACTATAAGCGCAGCCTAAATACTTACATATTTCAACAGCTCGCTCTTGCAAAATTAGGCTGCGTCCACGCTGCCGCTGAGAGCGGTGACATCACCAACTCTCCAAGCATGAGCACAGGGTGTCCTGAATAATTTTGCAAGCACGAGCGGGGAAGTGTTTACACTTTTTTAAATTATTTCTGTACATTCATAGTGTGATTGATATAGTGGCAGCCTACCTTTCACTTGCAGAGGATCGCAGCGAAGCAGGTTGCCAGCGGAGGAGAGGAGGAACACAGTGCTATTGTAGGGCAGACACCGGAGGGAGGGGTGTTTGACATCACAGCGCTGGGGCATGCTCCTCCCCCGTTCCTCCGAATCACGTGGCCCTACCTGCACTATTCTGTTTGGCCGCGCGCGCACATCTTTTTCGCCTGCGCAATTAGGTTTTGCTGCACGCGCCCCGCCTAAATAATCTTGCACCCGGGGCGTCCCCCCCTCAGTTTGTGCAATGCTGCATTCAATCACAACACCCACACACACAATCACAACACACACAACCAACACACACACTCAATCACAACACACACACACACACACAGACAACCAACAGGCACAGCACTCACACACACACACAACACCCACTCAAATCACAACCAACACAGCACACACTCAATCACTACACACACACACACACACACAGTCACAACCAACACTCACATAATCACCACCAACACACACAACACTCAATCACAACACCCACACACACTCAATCACAACACACACACACAGACAACCAACAGGTACAGCACACACACAACACACACTGCAGTCCATATATATCCACACAAACACACATATACACACACACACATACATACACACACACACACACACACACATACATACATACATACATACATACATACATACATACAGACACACACACACATATACACATACATATACACACACTTATACACACATACATACACACACATTTCTACATATACACACACACATACATAATCTTGCGCCCCCCAGTTTGCGCACCGCTGCTCTAGTGTGTGCTTGGTAATTGTTATGTAGAGAAGTTAGTTAATTGATAAATTGATATAAAGTAAATCTATCCTTAATTTCTTGTTTGGTTTGAAACGTCAAGTTATTTCTGTTATATTGGTACGATGGCATTGTCATAATCGCTTTAAAGCAGCAATCTCTCCGCACGTTTATTTTTTCTTTAATAGAAACGGAGCCGATCAATGCTATTTGTAGCTCTAATGATCCCCCATTCCAGCGATAAGTAACTTTTTATGTGCCTGTGTTTCTGCTCACTATTATGAAAACAAGCCACATTCACATGGGCCAATAGGAACCACACTGTCATCAGGGCATGATATTGCAGCTTTCTATTGGATGACCCTTGCAGAAACCCTTGATTTTACTTTAATTTTACCAACACCTATAAAGGTAAATATCTTAGAAACCTGGAAGTCCCCAGAGCTCGGTATAATGTGGTTTAGCTCTGTTGGATCTCACAGTTCCAGTTTGGCAAAACAAATCATTATTCCAAAACTGGGGATTGCTACGTTAAAATGTTGCCACCGGGCATAACCTCGGCAAATTTGGCGCGCAGGCCACCCACAATGCAACACCAGGGATTTCCCTCTGGAAAATGTTGACCTCCTTCCCTCTTTAATCATTTCTTGGTAAAACAAATTGCGACCTTTTCCCACTGCAATATATAGACATACAAAATGTGGAATTGAATGCAAGTAATATATCTTGTCATTCAATGAAAAGGGATAACACAGTGGATGTATTATATGGTGTTTATATTTTAAATTGCTTTCCCCCAAAAAATGGCATTTGCAAGAGACTGGACTTCAGTTGTCAACTTCAATTCAAAAGGTCCCTGGTGCCGTCTTGCACATATATACGAGATACCTTATGGCACTCTCATACAGATTAGATATATATGTGTGTGTGTGTCTAGTTAGGACTCTTGTGCTACAGTATACCCCTGTGTCCTCTTTCCCATTGTGTCTCATTAACTCTCCTCCTCGCCCTTGTTGTGCTCCTCCTCTTCCTCTCTTCCACTATGCCTCCCCTGTAGTCGTCTTCCTCCCCTCTTACTGTTCAGTGCCAGAACTTCCCTCTCACGCACTGGGTCTCTTCCTGTGTCTTAGTCATAGTTTCCCCTTCTCTCCCTTACCCCGTTGGCTGCCCCCTCTCTTTTCTCTCCCTACACTCTGCTATACCCACTCTTCTCCACACCCCTCCAACCCCCCCCCCCCCATGGTTCAGGGCCCAAATCCAGGCCATAGCCCGTAATTGGGCCCTTAGGGGCTCCCACCATGTGCAACACAATCAAGAGAAGCAGATATAGTGATTATTACATCTTTAGTAGCAGGCATGAAATTAACAAACAAAAACACGCCATTAACTGTTTGAATAAATGTAACAACAAGTATTCATTGTAAAGGTTAAAAAAAGAAACCATTTGGATTGATTTTTTTTAAACGTGCTTTTTAAAATAAACTAAGTTTTAAAATAATTGAAACTCTATATATCAACATCAGATATGGTGTTAAGGGAGGGACTTAATGGAAAGGTGAAGACACAGGGCAAAGCGATCCACCATGAAAGATGGATGGTGCTATCCTGAGTAACGGAGGAGACGCATGTCAGTAAGCTCACTTCCAGATAGATTCAGAAACAGCAGTAGTATTGGTTCTGGGCAGATGCACTAAAAAGCAGCCAGACGGCAAGAATACAAATGTATGGCCTTAAAATTCTGAAACGGATGTTACTTTTAATTTACTGATTAACCCAAAGGAGGCAGATTTATATAATGAAGAGACAACTCTAACTTAACATTTCCAAACTTTGTCATGTTTATAGGAGAGCTATAAAGTTTATTTCCTGTCATTTTTCCTAAATATAATTTATATGTAGATTTCTATGTGCATATTTTAATGGGGAGAACTATTTGATATTCACAGATGTCCCAGGCTGTTATAACTGAGAATTTTTGTGGCAGGTTTTCTTTGTTCCTTGTGCATCAGCAAACATCTTTCAACTGTCACTTAGATCTGACTCTACAGTAATATCCTCAGTGTCAGTTTAGCAAAAAAAATTCATCGCATCAAGGCAAAAAACAAAATGTAAATTAGCAGGAAATGTGTGCCTAAAATATTTTTAACACACAACTCAATATTGAGTAGTCTTGCACATACTTTTGTGCAATTTATTAATGTCTTATTAAAAGGTACAGATGGAGAAAACCGTCTAGTTACTCCAGGGCAAGCTGGTAAACTGTGGCTAAACAAGCCTAAATAGTGAAGCTGTGTAGCGGAGCATATAAAGCGGAGTTGTGAGCCTAATGTAGAGGTACGTGCAGGGGTAGAATGGGTGCAGACCCTTGTCAATAGATATATTACAGTGGCTGCCTTAGAATGTCCCGATTCCTTAATACGAACTGGTATGGAGTAGCAAGTTACTCACGATTGGTACCGGTCCCCCCGCGCCTCCTGGCTTAGCGTCGCACCCAGAGTGGGTGTCTGACGTCCCTCCTCGGCGTCCGTCCGATCGTGATGATGCAAGATAGTAAAAATGATCAGCAGTACTGCCGCTCCTAATCCAGATCAAAAACTCACCAGTGGAGGAATATAAAAATAATTTATTGAACTACATAAAACTGATACATCCACAGACATGATGAGAACCTACTTTTTTTTTGTCCGTGGATGTATCCGTTTTATATAGTTAAATAAATTATTTTTATATTCTTCCACTGGTGAGTTTTGATCTGGATTAGAAGCGGCAGTACTGCTGATCATTTTTTCTATCTTGTCTTATTAAAAGGCCTAAAGGGAAGATGCAGCGGTATCAAGTATGAAATATGGTTGAATATATGGCAGTCAGTAAAACAATTGCTACATTATACTTTACTGATCAGCATTAGGTTACAGATGTTGCTGGCAGGATAGTTTGGATGGAGACGGTGTTCAGGATGAAGTTCTAATGTTCCCTTTTGTCGAGAGAGAAACAGAGGTTTGTTAAGTCTTGTGAAGAAAAGTGGGATGAGGGAATAAGAAACATCTTTCATGAGCTGAAGAGAGTGGATTTGTGAGGTGGTGCATAAATGAGACCAGTGTTCTTTTGTGTATTGCTCTAGACCAACAGTAAGTACTGTAACATGTATACAGTAACATGGCAATAATGTTAAGTGTATCCTTGGAGCGTAAAACCAAGCATGACCTTTTATACATAGCAGCTTATTTGCCTTCTCTTTCCTAAAGCCGACTCTCTTGGTCTTTCCTTTTCTGCTCTTCCCTTCGTGAATGTGGACAGGAGATCAAGCTTCAGAAGGTGCAGACTGAGAATGTCCGCTTGGTGGAAGAAAACTCAAGATTGAGTAGCAAAGTAAAGTGGACAGTCAAGGTAGACAAATAATGGTTTCTTATTCACATCAATCTGCTCCTCACGGTATTAATTGTAAGATGAGAAGAGTGGGAACTCTGTGCTGCTAATTAAATTATTTCACGTTCTCATTTATAAAGCAGTAGAGTGTGATATGTTGATGTAAACACATTGTTTTTGTGCAGGTTGAAACTGAAAATGCTGACTTGAGGGTGCATTTAGTTCAGGTGACTGAGCAACGGGATTCTGCTCTGAAAGAGAGTCATCGACTGCAAAGCAAGCTGGAGAACCTAGAGCAAGTGCTGAAGGTCAGTGTGAGGTGAACATTGTAGAAGATAGTGAGCATGGGGAGCGTTAAGTGGGGCATTATATAGTGTGTTAATGTCTGAGGCTGCATCCATAGTGGATCTGACGGATCGCGCCAAATCCAAACCAATGAGGGCGAACCGCTCACGTGACGTCACGGGCACCCCACCCCCGGGCATGCCCTATCGCTCAACCCTGCAGGACACAGATCTCTGCAAGTAAAGGCACTCATGCACTCCGGTCGCGCTCGTGCCTGTACTATGACTGAGGCCTGAGCTGTGAGAATATGCGCAATCTTTGAGTGGAGGTGAATGTATGGCTAGAGTGATACAGTATATTGAATGTGAGCAGAGAGTAAATCTATTTCATTTGTGTGTGTTTAAACAATAATTACAATACTTTGTGCTTAGTCATTACATTCATACTTAAGTGCTGCGAGTTCACGCTGAGGATTATAGTTCTGTTAGTGCAGATAAAGCACTCTGAAAAATACATTGGTGTATCACTACTGTTTTAATTCTGCATTATATAAAAAGTTACAACTGGCACTCAAAAGATCGGTTTCCTTTGTAATCACAGTTCCAGAGAGGATTGTATTTGTAATATGATTGTGCAATCAAGAACGAATGGAGCACACAGTGCGTATATATGCAGCATCCTCATGCATATTAGGTGGATCCAGATTACTGCTATGGGCACACTCAATGCCTGTTGCCTAGGGATAAAGCATCTCCAATGTTTTCACCCAGCTGTACTTATAAGGCAACAAGAAGCAAACTCAAAGGTGAAATGCTATGATGCAATACTCAGAGCAGTCTGTTTGAGAGTACATCAATATGTTTTGTTTTCGTTGCTAAATAAATATATATACTTTTTTCCTATAATCCTCTATAGTTTGTCATTAATGTTGCACTGAGCTTTGCCTTTGATACAGATATAGTAGATAATGGTATTGCAACCATTATTTTCTCCAATGTGCTGCCGCTGGCTCGAGTTTTCACACGTTATTGTGCAATTTGCAATTAAATTCAATGGAGCTGCGAGTTGCATGATATTGGATGCAACAATGCCTGCTGCATCAGCATGTTAACTCTAGCTGTTCCTCCCTGGAACTGGTCATTGTCAGCAACCATTGTCTTGCAGCACATGCGAGATGTGGCGGAGAGAAGGCAACAACTGGAGAAAGATCATGAAGATGCACTGGTAGCTCTGCAGAAGAGGCAGGAGGAAGTAAAACGTGTCCAGCAGGTACAGTACAGTATTTGCAAATTCCTTCACCTTGCGCTGAGGCTCATGTTGGGGGGTGCAGGGTTAAAGCTGATGTTAAAGCTTCTCTATTTCAATCTGAAACTCACCAGCCTTTTGTCCCCTGTACCCAATTCTCCATGAAATATAGTCTTCTAGGTAAAGGGGTTGGCGTGGAACCCACGTCGTGGATATGTGAAAATAAAGAATGAGAATAATGATGTAGCCAGAAAAAATAAATGAGCATCTAAAAATGTGTAAATCCCACTCGCAAATTTCTGGTGGGTCTATGGGCATATCAGAGATCCATCTCTCTGATGGGATCAGTGGTGGAAATCTTCCCCAGGTGTGGATGTGCTGGAATCCCATATGTCTCGAAAATTCGGAAGAGAGACTCAATGGTGTGGTATATCTTACAAAGATGTATTTCACAGACTCATAACACACAGTTTTCACTCACATTTTACACAGAATAATGGTTCATGGGAGAGGAATTGGTCGGAGGTGAGTGAAAACTCTGTGAACTTTTATTCTCATTCTTTATTCTCATATATCCACGACGTGGGTTCCACGTGCTCCCTTTACCTGGAAGACTACATGTTTGCTTTTTTGACCAGAGGACAGTCCATATAAAGGGTTTTGAGCTGCCATATTTTCACCTTTTTTTTCACATTGTTTCACTGTTTGGTGAAAGTTGTAATGTATATTAAGGTTGTTCACATTATTTGCACTTAAATGTAGATACACAATTCTTTTTTGAGGGCACTAGCACCTGTGTTATCTTTGGCATATATAGGGAACTATATACTCCATTAGAAGCGCCCGGGTACACCTCCCCTTGTTTCTGTCCAGGAAATGCCTGTGAATTGACTGTATAACCTCTGTTCTTTTAATGTAACCATGTATTGTTATAACTCTGTGCCCTGGACATACTTGAAAACGAGAGGTAACTCTCAATGTATTACTTCCTGGTAAAACATTTTTTTTATTAATAATTACTTTAAGAATATGTTTTTTCATATGGACCTGAAATTAAGCTTCAGGAGCTGTAGACGGATAATAATCGCCTGGCAATTAGATGACTAATTCCTCATTGATTTGACAATCATGTAGAAGATGATACTGCAATATTGCTATCCTGACGTAATTCCATATTCAATTCTTTATCCAATTATTTTTTTTTAATAAATAAAATCTACAATCGCAGTGCATACTGGTTTACAATAGTCCTGTATGTCTATGGAGACTTGGGAGAACCAAGACTGGATTCCAATCACATGATTACTTGAAACTAGGCTGGCAATACTGCAGCTGTTTAATATTGTACTGTTGTAATGAAAACAATGAGCAGTCTCTTTGACTTCAGGCCCAGGTAGAAGCTAAGAAGGAGCACGAGGGAGCAGTTCAGCTACTGGAGGTAAGGAGTGCCCTCTGCACCCCAAGCTTCATTACAATCCTGCTGGTGTTAACCCTTTTAGCTGTTCTAACACGTGTCTTTCCTGGAGTAAAATGTACTGCGTATACAATACAGTCGGTCCTCGCTTATCCGACGTAATTCGTCCCGCAAACATCCGTTGGTTAACGGACCGTCGGATTGCGGGTCCATGTTAATTGGAAGCAATGACCGTCGGATAGGCGGGTCCGACGTCGGAAAATGCGTCCGGCGGGCTGTATTATGCGGCGTCGGATAAGGCATCTGTTGGTAAGCGGGGCGTCGATAAGCGAGGACTCACTGTTCATGTATTCCCTGTGTAACTGTTGTTTAAACCACTTGTTAAAAAGTTCCATAGTTTTCAGCATTTAAAGATGCAGTCCCACATAGTTGGCCAGTTCATTTACCAAGGGGCCTCTGAATGGGCAAGTGTTTTCTTGACCCTTATCCCACCTGTCCTTGTCAGAGAACCACTAGAGCAGGCCTGCCCAACTCATAAAGTGAGAAGGGCCGAACTGCTCCAAGGAAAAAAAATTTGGGCCGCACGGGTTAAATCATCATCATGATCATCATCATCATCATCATCATCATCATCATCTCTCCTCCAGCACCTCCATCATCATCATCATCATCATCATCTCCCCCAGAACCCCTCACTATCAACCTTTATGATACTCCCCATCTATCTCTCATACCCCCATCTCTCCCCCTCACCCACACAATACCACCCTCCACATCAAAAACACAATACCCCCTCCACATCCCCCCAGCCCATTCCATGTCAGCAGCCCCCCCCCCAAGTCAGCATCCCATGTCAGCATCCCCCCCATGTCTCTCTTCCCTCAATATAACACTCTATCCCCCTCCCCTAAATCACACCCTCTCCCCCTCCTCTCAATGACACTCTCCCCCCCCTCAATATGACACTCTCCCCCTCCCCTCAATATGACACTCTCTCCCCCTCCACTCAATATGACACTCTCTCCCCCTCCCCTCAATGTGACACTCTCTCCCCCTCCCCTCAATATGACACTCTCCCCCTCCCCTCAATATGACACTCTCTTCCCCACCCCTAAATCACACCCTCTCCCCCTCCTCTCAATATGACACTCTCCCCCTGCCCTCAATATGACACACTCTCCCTCTCCCCTCAATATGACACACTCTCCCCCTCCCCTTAATCACACCCTCTCCTCTCAATATGACTCTCCCCCTCCCCTCAATATGACTCTCCCCCTCCCCTCAATATGACACTCTCCCCCTCCCCTCAATATGACACTCTCCCCCTCCCCTCAATATGACACACTCTTATCCCACCTCAATATGACACTCTTCCCCTCCCCTCAATATGGCACTCTCTCCCCCTCCCCTCAATATGACACTCTCACTACCCTCAATATGACCTCTCTCTCTCTCCCTCCCCTCAATATGACACTCTCTCCCTCCCCTCAATATGACACACTCTCCCCCTCCCCTCAATATGACACTCTCTCTCTCCCTCCCCTCAATATGACACTCTCTCCCTCCCCTCAATATGACACTCTCTCTCTCCCCTCAATATGACACTCTCTCTCCCTCCCCTCAATATGACACTCTCTCCCCCTCCTCTCAATATGACACTCTTCCCCTCCCCTCAATATGACACTCTCTCTCTCCCTCCCCTCAATATGACACTCTCTCTCTCTCCCTCCCCTCAATATAACACACTCTCCCCCTCCCCTCAATATAACACTCTCTCCCCCTCCCCTCAATATGACTCTCTCTCCTCAATATGACACTCTCTCTCTCCCTCTCTTCAATATGACACTCTCCCCCTTCCCTAAATGACACTCTCTCCCCCTCCTCTCAATATGACACTCTTTCCCCCTCTCCTCAATATGACACTCTCTCCCCCCCTGCAAGTCACATCATACCCCCCCTGCACCTCACATCACTCCCCCCCCTCACATGCCAGAAGCCCACCCACCCCTCACATGCCAGCAGCCCCCCCCTCACACGTCAGCAGCCCACCCCCCCTCACACGTCAGCAGCCCACCCCCCCTCACGTCAGCAGCCCACCCCCTCACGTCAGCAGCCCAGCCCCCCTCACACGTCAGCAGCCCACCCCCCCTCACACGTCAGCAGCCCACCCCCCCTCACGTCAGCAGCCCACCCCCCCTCACGTCAGCAGCCCACCCCCCGTTCACATGTCAGCAGCCCACCCCCCCTCACATGTCAACAGCCCACTCCCCCTCACATGTCAGCACCCCCCCCCTCACATGTCAGCACCCCCCCCACATGTCAGCAGCCCACCCCCACCTCTGCACCAGCCCGTTTTTCACACACCCCCACCTCTGCACCAGCCCGTTTTTCACACACCCCCACCTCTGCACCAGCGCGTTTTTCACACACCCCCACCTCTGCACCAGCCCGTTTTTCACACCCCCCACCTCTGCACCAGCCCGTTTTTCACACGCCCCACCTCTGCACCAGCCCGTTTTTCACACCCACCCCCACCAGCCCGTTTTACACACACACACACACACACACACACACACACACACACACACACACACACACACACACACACACACACACACACACACACACACACACACTAATTAATTGGCGCCCGGCCGTAGTCAATGCGGGCCACACAGAGAGGCCAGGCGGGCCGCATGTGGCCCGCGGGCCGTATGTTGTGCAGCCCTGCACTAGAGTTTAAGGGAAGTGGGGGAATGGACTCTGGCTGTATAAACGCTCGCTGAAAATACTGTGTCAAAACCCACAACCCACAAAAGGTAGAAGCCAGAGGAAATCAAACCTTTAACTTTAAAGAATACATTGAAAATACTTATACCTGTCAGAATTGGGTAAGAAAAAGGTAGATGAGAGCCCTTTAAGCATGTCACTGGAATTAGTTCACTTTGGTCCTTGGAGACCCTGCTCATTTAGACCCTGTCTAGTATCCCAAGTAAAGGGAATGGCTGATTTAAGAACCTTTTATTGTTGTTAAACTTGCTTTTTTTCCCCTCAATTTATCCATGCGCAGAACACTTTGGATAGTTTACAGGTATTGTTAAAAGAACCTCATCTTTAAACATGCTGGTTTATATGCGTGATAGATGCTGTTTATACCTCGTGGTGTTTTTAGTTTTAGACTGCCCAGTCATTATTTATTAGGATAACTTTTCCTTTAAATCTTAGACCATTTCCCGCTGTTTAATATTGTAAATTCCCTTTGACTTGGCATGATAACCTTTGCGTGTCTATGTTGAACCTGGAACTAATTGTATCTGTGTGGTAGTGGTTTCTGTTTGAATAATGAATGAGTAGGATATCATGCCGCTGTGTGCCTGTTGTCTATGCTTGTAGTGTTTGGCAAGGTGCTGGGTGGAGCTTCACACTCCTGTTACCTGTGCCATATCAGTTCTATGTACAGTAGTTTGTCAGTGTTTGTTTTTGTTAAATCGAAGCCATCAATAACTCTGTGTATAGTGTCTGGGATCTGTCTGAACGAATATAATGATAGGACAATAAAATAAGAGTTGTGCTGCTCTGAATCTGTTCTTGCAATGGATGGTGTGACATGGTAGTGGACCTGTGTGTTTGTTATTAAGGATATTGAGGAAGTATCTGCTGCTAATGCAAACTATGTGCCTTCATGGGTAAGTGGAAAGTTTGGCAGGGCAGTGAATTTCCATTCTTGTGTGAGAGACTGACACTGTCCAATTTGTGTCCATCATGTAGCTATTTTAGCGTGTTTGTTCATTGAGGGAGTAGATTTGCATTGCTGCTTGCCTACCCTGTGTGATGTATGGTGCCTCATTGCCAATCCTGGAACTGTTCCCCTTATGTCTATAGATGGAGTGTTCATGGAATAATATTTGGGAACTGGTTTTTTTTACATTTTACTATAAAGATACAAAAGAAAACTCTCTCTTGTCTTCTTTCCAGGCAAAAGTGAAGCTCTTAGAAGAGAAATGTCGCAGTCAGACAGAACAGTTTAGTCTCCTGTCTCAGGAGCTAGAGCGTTTCCGGTTGCAAACTGGAAACATCGATCTGCTCACCTGCACCTTGGGGACTTCTGAGTTGTCTCTTCCCCTATCATGCTCCACACCCAGGCTGCCTCATGTCCAGGAAGACAGAAGTGGTAATTTTCCGGGTGGATGGGAGCTGAGAGAACCATTACCAGTTTGTTGTATACATGCATCTTACATGCAAGCCATATAGGTGCAATCTGGGAGCTTCCTTTGAAATGAAAATGTTCTCAATACTGTCTTTGTCATGTAGAAGGCTTTGTTTGTAGCTCTGGCACCTAATATAACAGATGAATAACCATTAGGTAATAAAACTCGGGGTCTGTATGGGATTCATTGAGGTACACATCAACCTTATTGGGTGGCCGTTAGGTAATGTTTTACTTATCTTCTTTATCTGTAAGATGAACATGAACCAATGAATGTTGGGAGATTTAACCGCTGATGTGTTATTATCAAACATAGTCACCTTGATGGTCAATGTTTTGGTTTGGTTTTGGATAACCAGCATCCAGCAGGCACATGAGTATCACCAGTTCTTTGACCATTAGGCAATATTATAAAGGGAATTAATGTTTGGTGCTGTTTGGGTGAATTATAAGTTGATTGATGACCACGCTCAGCATGTCCCTCAGGTTATTGCCCTAAATTGTCCATCTGTTGCTTGACATCACCTGTTGCATTGTGAGTCCATTACAACTTAATCCTCAAGTGCCTTACTGCCTTAAGAGAGGTGTACTGAAATGGATCTAGTTTTGATTGCAGTATATGGGGACTTTTCAATAATGTGCAAAAGCCATTATCAATTGATAATAACTATTCAAGTAAATGCAGTTAAAGATTGAAAAGGGCTATTGCACTTTATTCTGGCTACCACCTAATACCTTGACTTGACCTGCTCTTTTTCCTAGATGAGTTCTCCTCCTGGGATGTGATCAGTTGGTTAGACAGTAGCCTTGATGACAGCAGTTCCAGTTTTATATACCTCTCAATGGAGGGTACTGAAATCCAGGACATGTTTATTGTGTAAATACCACCTGGTGTTGGTGTGTGGGGTTATAACTGGGTCTGGTTGTTTTGCCCTGTGATGTACAGTATACTGGGAACATGGAAGCACTGAGTGGTTCAAGGCACTGCACCAAGCATGTTTCAATACAGGGCAAAAATATCCACGGATTAATTTAATGCATGATTTTTGCACTATAAGCATGTGTTGAATTTTCTAACCCTTATATTCCAACTTCCTGTTTTGTGACCAATTTTGTCTTAAAGCAGTAGTCCATCATAATTTTGTTGCTACGTCTTTGTATCTAAGAGATACACAGTTAATTGAACATTCGCAAACCTTTTAAGTAAGATAATTAAATGTCTGAAGTTACAAAGTAGTCATTTTGGAATTGTTCTAGCACAACAGCATTGCGCGGTGACAAGATTGCAGCGTTTCATGCGACCTTTGGGGCTGTACAAAACATGCAGAATGGATTTATGTAATTTATTCTGGGACTCATTTTGGTGCCTTTTAACATAATTGTAAGTACAGCACTATAAATATAATGTGTGATCATTTTGGCAGGTTCTATTAAAAAGAGGTGGTGTGTTTCATTTTAGATGATCTTGATTCTTCCAAACTCTTCTGCCCGCATTTTCTGATTATTTATGCTGCTGTATATTCTGCAAGAACAGAATTTGGCCTTTTTATGTAAATCTTAATTTCTTTGAAAAGCTGTGAAAGTATAAGTTGGAAAAAGTGTACTCTTTATACCCATATACCATCGCACTTTATTTACGGTATTTAGGAAGCACTGCTGCTTTAAGCTTAGTTTCCCCCCTGGTGTCTGTTTTCTTTCTGTTGTTCCTACAACCCCATGTTGCAGCTCCTGTGGCTCTGTTGAAACTGTGTGGAGCCTGGTTGTGTTACTTCTACTAGTCTCACTGCTCTGGTCATCAGAGAAGAGGAAGTATTTTGATTCTAGTATAGTATTGGTGTGCTTGTGCATGTACTCAATCACATATGGCTCTTAGATGATGAGTGGCTTGTTCTTGGGGTCTCCATTCCAAAGAAGCTCCTTTTTGGTTATAGATGCAGGAGAGCCTGTCATTCCGAAGACTCACGAGAAAGACAAAGTGGAAGAATCAGAAAATGAGAAGCCATTACCTCAGCCACCAGAGCCCAGCTGTGAAGTCACCAATGTGGAGGTCCAGAATCTTACGGTTGCCAAAGAAAAACGAAAACTTGAAGCCCTACACACCTCGTCAAAATCTGAATCCAGTCATGAGAGTCCAAAGTCTTGTCCCACACCAGAGGTGAGGAACATATCATCTAACTGGACGTCGAACAAAGCTCTAACTGCAAATCAAGGATTAACTCCCACGCAGCTATAGAGGCATTTAACTTGAATTTAATCTAATATTAAATGTAACTATATTCCTGTATACTGAATAGTAAATTGTATATTCAGCAAAGCAGTTACTAAGACCCTGTATGTTGGGAGTTTATTGTAGAGAAGGATCATTTGACCTATTTTCCCTGTTTAATGTAAAATATGATAAACCTCTCACTCTATTCTGACTTTTAGTCACTGTTTTAGGGTAATCCCCTGTTTTTTTATGATTATATATAGATAAGATTGAAGAGGCTGCATCCTATATTCAGTAATAACTCGTGAAGGAGAGCAAGAGAATACAGATGGATCACCAATGTTTATATTTCGATTCTTGCATTTAATTTGCACCAAAAGCCATGTCACTTTTTATGAAGGAGTAAAGATAGCATTTACCCAAATTTTATCCAGCGTTGTACAGGGTAGAGTAAAAAAAAAAAAGAGAGAGAAATCATTTCCTATGACACTGTAAAAACATGCATGCATTTTTCTACAAAACCCAAGTTATGAAGTAATTGCACCAACAACAGGTTTGATAAACAGAGCGCATATTTCAATATTTCAGTCCCTCACTGTATGACCTTGTACAGCCGAGTCTTTTGCAGTACTTCACAGCACGTTGCAGGCCCGCCCCAAATATGGTCAACCTTCATTATGGCATGTTTCCATTTCTACACTGCTCAGCACTACCTCTTCCCAAGTCATCTTACCTCAAACATCTCTAAACTCTGACAACTTGTACTTTGTTAGGTGGACACTGCCAGTGAAATGGAGGAGTTGGAGGCGGATAGTGTGTCATTAAATCCAGAGCCAGAGACTCGGGCTCCTGCTAAGCTTCAAGTCTTCCTTGCACGTTACAGGTGAGATATACACTAATGTAGTTCTAGACTAGTTGGCATGTAGTCACTTTAATTCAATTTATAATCATAATAAACACGGAGTGGTTTGCAATCAGAATTTTGCAGCTCACGTTATTGGGGAAAGGGGACATGTTCAAGGCCACACAGAGCTAGCAGAACTTGTATTGTTCAGTATTTACCTCAGTGTTTTAGCTTTATACACCAACACAAGCACAAGCACATGCCTATTGTCACGCACATAAAGGCAGTCAGGCACTCTTGTGTTCAATTGCTAGTTGTTATAAGTATTCCTAAGATTATATAATTATGTTAGGTAATATTTAATTTGTACTATCAATAATCCACGTTTAATGTCACTGAATGAGGTTTGATGTACACTTCCTGTATGAACACACTATAGCTTTACACACACACACACACACACACACACACACACACACACACACACACACACACACACACACACACACACAGTCAGTCTGACACACACACACAGTCAGTCTGACACACACACACAGTCAGTCTGACACACACACACAGTCAGTCTGACACACACACAGTCAGTCTGACACACACACACACACACACACACACACACACACACACACACACACACACACACACACACATATATAAAATACTGCTTCGATGTAATTCTTCCAGCTATAATCCGTTTGATGGGCCCAATGAAACCCCTGAAGCAGAGCTGCCCCTGACAGCTGGTGAATACATTTACATTTATGGAGACATGGATGATGATGGATTTTATGAAGGTAGGCAACCCAAAACACAGCCATGTGTGGTGAAACCCACATGCACACAGGTCACGGAGAAGAACATTAGCTGAACACATTTTATGAATACCGCTTTGTAGTGTTTCTGGTACGTAACATTCGGCTTGGTTGAGCATTTCACAAAAGTGATGGTCTCACATGCATGTGATTTTTGTCTGATTTTATTAAGGATATTAACCCCCTCACTGATACAGCGGCCCTCAACATAATAATCAGTTGTCCTTCAGTTTCTGTGCCAGCTAGCGTAAAATTTTAAATAAATCTCTTGGGCAAAAAGGTTTACATAAGATCAGTGAAAGAGAAAAAACACACTGACATTGGTATCGCCGTCGGAGTCTTCCGGTGGAAGCCACATTTGGAGGTGGGGGAGACACCTCAAAACACGAGAGCAGCAAAAGAACAGAGAGGGATCAACATTCCAGGTTTAAAGAGCCAGAGCGCGGACTGAACTTTTCATTACATAAGATCAGACTTGCACAAATGCATAGCCACCTCTACAGCTGGTAATGGTATTATGTTCTCATGTCTTGTCTAAATAGGAGAGCTGATGGATGGCAGGCGTGGACTTGTCCCGTCTAACTTTGTAGAACGTGTCTCAGATGATGATTTGATGGCCTTCCAGCCGGCTGGGAGCAACGAGCTATCACAAAGCTCTGGGCAGGATATCAGCTTCTTGAGTGGAAGCAGTATGGAGAAAAGTGAGGAAGACGAGGATGGAAGCAGCCTCAGTCCATTGCCGTGTGGCCTGCAAATAAATAGGGAGGAAGCTACTGACATCTCAGTTGTGCCTTACCCCCGCAAGTTGACACTTATCAAACAGCTGGCCCGAAGTGTAGTGGTCGGCTGGGAGTCTCCTGTGGTGACAGCAGGAAGTGGGAATATTCAGAGTTACAACATTTATGTGGATACTGAGCTTCGGCAAAATGTGAGGTGCGGGGGTCAAACCAAAGCCTTGATTGAGAAGCTAGAGCTGAGAACCCGGACTTACCGTGTATCTGTGCAGAGTGTGACAGAGAGGGGCTGCTCAGACCGGCTGCGCTGCTCTATGCTGGTAGGACATGGCTATTCTCTAGCTCCCACCCAACTGCGCGTTCGCAGCCTTTCAGCAACCTCTGCTGAGATCACTTGGCAGCCATGCAACAGCAACTACTCACATGCCTTGTATCAGAATGAGGAATGCTGCGGTCTGGCCAAGGCAGGGACTTACTGGTACAGCTTTAGCAACTTGCGGCCCAATACCATGTATAACATAAAAGTGGAGGCCCGACCTCAAAGGATCCCCTGGGAGCTACCACCCGAGAGGCGAGAGCAGAAGACTACGGTTATGCAGCTAACTACTCCCTCTGCAGGTAAAAGTG
>NC_134485.1:88000306-88042806 GCF_040206685.1 Ascaphus truei
AAATGGCCTTGATCCGTTCTTCATCATAAGGCATGGAAGAGGAAGTCCTCCCATTCCAATTGCAGCCAAGGCTTTCTGAGAGCCACAGCTGTGATCAGATTTAAACACAATCAAAAGCCTTATGACATTTAGGGAACATTATGAGTGCCATCAACATTTCGCCTCTTGTGACATTCCCTGAACATCATAAGTGCATTGTAAGTGTGAATGCAAATTTTTGAAACACTAACAATAATGTTGAGGATTTATAATTTATTGGGATGTTGCTATGAAATGTAATTGGGACTTCTGGCACGTAACCACTTAAGTTAAATCTGGGAAGTGTGGACATTGTCTACATAGCAAACTCTCGATTTGAAAAGAAAGGGAAATGTGTATATGAAAATAAGCATATGTGCATATGCTGTCTTATAAGCACTAAAACATGCAGACATGCACATGGATCTTCAGATAGGGCACCATAATTTAATAATATTCTGCCAAACAATTGAGAATGTGTGCGTTCACATTGAGTACCATTTCAAGCAGTGTTAGTTTAATTTATATTATATATACTTAGAAATGTTTGTTCTAAGAAGGTGGTTTCCATGTTGGTGAGAATAGGCATTTCTCCTAATATTTTTTTATGGTTGTGTTGTCGGTTTTCATACCACTCACTAATTGAGATCACCCAATAATCATTTTAATTCCCATTGTTATTTTATTTCAGAAATATTGATAATTTAGTGTGTGTGTTTATTGAAGGTGTAAGCTGCACTGAAACTCTTCACTGTTTATGAAAGAATAGAAACTAGAGTTGAAGGTTGACTTGGCAACATATATATTATTAGTATTTTGGCTGAAATTTTAAATGTTGTAGAATAGCCTAAACACTTGTAATAAATGGTAAAGGTGAGCCTTGTTATAGTATGTTTTAATTTTGTGATTATTTCTAGTGAGTTGGAAGGCTGGACTTCTATTCCTTCAGGGCTGGATGGGTCATGTTTTGCAGTCATGCTTTCAAATGGACGATATGAAATACTGTTGTAAAAGTCTATGCCAGGAAGGGATTCTGTCACTGATGTGTGCATCTTCCTTCAAAGGAGAAAGTTTCAAATGCCAAAGAATCCGAGATCAACACCCAAGCGTTACCCAGGGGTTTATCAAGGAGCCTAGTGCTGGGGAAAACATGGAGTATTGAGAACTTGACTGATCAAAGCGCAACAACTGCCAAAGAGAACTGCTCAAGCCCAGAGGCCGGACTATCCGAGGAAGCAGATGACTCTAGCAGCAGTTTTGGCTATAGGGGCATCTCCATTCAAGACTTCCTTGGAGAGGAGGAACAAGAGGTCAAAGAGTCAAGTGAAGTTGAGGTTAGACTCAAGTTAGATTAAGACTGGAATTCTCTCTCATGATGGCAATATAATTCCATTATCTGAAATATTTGTACATTTTATGGTGCTTGTAACGTACATTGTAATATTTAGTCAGAGTTAGAATAACATATGTGATGCCCTTTTTTGCACTTCGTTCCTCTCAGCAACTTATTGCACAAATAAATGACTGTAGTTTGCAACCCATCCCTCTATTGTACATTAGTGCAAGCATTGGTTCCAGTTTCTGATCAATATAAAAATAATTAAGTGAACCAGAGGAAGTTATAAAGGTGTATTAGTAATGTGATGACTTTCATTGTCTTTTTCTTTCACCACCAAAGCAGGAAGATGATTTGTTACTACCAGGGGAGTGTGCATCCATTTCCCATGTTGAGCATAGTCATAGTTCCAATCTCTCTGATATCCTGGAGGAAGAAGAAGAAGATGAAGAAGACGACGAGGGTGAAGACGATCCAAATGCAGTAGCCAGTGGGCAAAAGTGGGGACAGAGGGAAGTGAGCACTGGAGGGGACAACTCGGAAAAGGTAAGTTCCTTGCTCTGAGTGGGCAGTGGGTCTATGCAACATCAGGAGTGATCTTAGAAGTGGACTTTGGGTAATAACCTTAATATGCAGTTCTAGAAAAGTGAACTTCTTTCAATGTGCTACATGGTTTTGCACCAGATGGGAAAATAAATGTTTTAGGGCCCTGCTTTGTTTTTGGGATCATTATTTAAATGAGGGCTGTAGCTGTTGTATTGCTGAGGTCTTCCTCTCCTTGTATTACCATGTTTGCAACAGGTGAGGCTTTTTAAGGGTCTACTAACACTGGCTTAAGAGCATCTCAAAAAGAAGGTGCATCATGTTATTGGCTACTGTTTTTATCTTCTCTCTGTGACATTTAGAGCTCCTCTAAATTAAAAAATAAAGGTACAGCTGTACCACTGTGCATATAGTGACATACAGATTAGAAGAAATACCCTGATGGCTGCCATCTGTTTTCTAGATTCACCATCAGTTGTTCTCAAGCCTTCTAATTATGTAGCTTATGCTGTGATGAACAGTGAGGTTGGATTTCAACCTGTGATCTCCGTTCACGCTTCACAATGAAAAGTAACCAATGTCCAATTTGTCCTGCTTGTTAGGCACAGGACCATCATGTTACTGGCTAATCTTTATGTCACACATTATTTTTCTGTACTTACTTCCTTTGTGTTCCACCTTCTTCTGTGCTTTTTGATTCCTTTGGACATGCATGAAGCTGGACTGTTGTGAAACAGACAGCGACGAGGAAATTCTTGAAAGGATGTTGGAACTCCCTCTACAGAAACACTGCAGCAAGAAATTGTTTAGCATTCCCGAAGTAACTGAGGAAGAAGATGAAGAAGAGGGTAGCTTTGCATCCACTGTAGTAAAGACCTCAACAGGTTGCACCATAGAGACACAGAAATACCAGAGGGAAGTGGAATCTACGCTGTGCAGGAAAGCTCATGAAACCTTGCCATGGAAGCCAGTAAATGAAAACGTTGAAGACCTGCCTATAGAAACCTATGAAAAAGAAAACCTTATAAAGAGCTGCAAAGCTGACTGCGTCATGGAAGATTGTATCTTTGCTGACCAGGACTGGGATCTTAAAGAGGCGAAAGGTTGTGCATCTCAACAGCAGCTTGACAGCCTGAAGCCCCCTTTTGCAGGTCCAATGTGGAACACAAAGAGAAGCTGTCAACTGAACAACAAAGACCAGTATTGCTCTGAGTCGAGCAGGAAGAGGCAGAGTGATGTACGGGAACACTGCAGTCGATTGGATGCAAATTCAAACCAAACCGGAGTCTACATTCCTAGAAGTCACAGCCTAAAGGACCAAGTAGCATGTGGTGCTGCTAAAGAAACGTCTAAAATCAACCACAAAGGCTGGAAAGGCAAACCCCGTAAATGTTCTCAAAGGCATCCTTCTTCCAGTCCCACACAGCCTGAAACAAAAACACCCAGTTCTTGTACCTTGGGAAATCTAGAAATTGACATTGAATATGACACTGAGGATGAAGACGAGCCATCCTTCCCTCTCACTTATCTAACCCAGACAAAGGCAGACATTTGGGGGGGCGGGTCTCAGATGGACCAAGATGGGTGGAGTGATGGTTCCAGCCAATCTGAATCAATCCAGTATAATAGAAGGAATAAGGAGCTGAAGAGACAGGTAAAAGTACAGGAAGGTGGAACAGAATGGCTCAAGGGCAATACTACATTAATCCATGGCATAGACCTACAAGAAACCAAGGACAGCAGTTCAGACGATCCATGTAGCCGTCTTGCAAGCAATACATCTAGGTGGACAGCTCGATGGGAATGTGCTGGGAAGGTGATGCCCGAGTCCCCAGTACATATAAGGGTGTGTTTAGTCGTTTTCCCATCTCCCTAGGTGCAGTTTGTAGTGGCTGTAGCTCCATTCCCTCCATCTATTCTGTGTTTGCTTTATACAGTACATGGTCTGAGCGCTTTTTCAGTGAGAATCCAGCCAGCTAAGAATCTGGATTAGCTAGGAGCTCGCACTGCTACTCATTAGCTGCTTTTGCATTACGTGCTGTGTAGAATGTGATGTACAGTATAAAGGATTTCACATACAGTATCTCTCTTAGATTCTGTGACTGGCATGATATGGGGATGTACGAACCTAGGTGATTCATAAATAAAGCTTAAAGCAGCACTCCTTCCTAACTAACAGCAACTAAAATTAAGCAACTCAGTCGCCCTGAGAATATAATCTGCCAGAGAATTTAGTACAACTAATTAAAATTGTCATAGTAATTTATAGATATAATTTAGAGAAAAAAAACAAAGTTGTGCAACTTTATAGTGCATTGGAAGCTCTTCTAGCAAGCTCATTAAAAAAGTTCCTGTATGCCCATTAGTGTCTTTCCTGTCCTGTATTGTGTGGTACACCAAGAAAGATAAGACTGGGATGAAATAGGAAAGGCATATATTCATTCATACATATATACACATACACATACACATACACATACACACACATCTTTGCTAACCATTTAACTACCAGAGAGGCAGGGAACAGGATAAAACAATATATAGAAAACGATGAGCTTTTTCACATTTCTGCCTTAGAAAACCAGGGTTTGTGCACGTTACGACAGAGTGATACTGTATGTGATCCCACTCTCTGTGAATCCTGTTGTTTTGGTACAGTAAGCTATGTAGTCCCTGCCTGGCATTGCCTATCTCCTCTCACAGCTGATACAATAAACTGGGTATCTGGCAGAGATCCTTGTAAATACTTTTGATTTGTCCCCAGGATGGTCGGAATGGAGAGCCCAGGGTATCGTTACCACCAGGCGCTACAGCAGTGCCAGCATCCGCCAGGAAAAAGAGAGCAAGTCAACTGACCACAGACTCAGAATCAGGTCCTCTTATCCTTTATTACTTTTTCTTTCACACCCTGTGATCTGTTGTGGTTCATTCAGAATTTTTGCTCTCCGACTAACGTGTTTGTCTTCCTGCAGAAGCCACTCAAGACATCTCATCAGCGTGTCACCAGGCGAATTCTCCAAGAGAGACGCAGAGCCCCTCGAAACATCAGCAGTTGGAACCTGTGCGGTCATTTGTGGCCCTCTTTGACTACAACCCAGTGATTATGTCACCTAACCCCGATGCATATGAAGAAGAACTTCCTTTCAAAGAGGGTCAGATTCTACAGGTAAAGTAAATGAATGGCTTGGTCCTTCAAGGGGGGATTGTGGCACAATTTGCATGTGTTTGGTTTTGTAGCGTTTGGTTCACATATCGTTTTACAATGGTAGAAGTTATAGTATTAAAAACGTCCCTTTTTGGAGCTTCATTGTGTTCTAATTACTGCGGTAAACTGAGGTCAGATTTGGGAATGGAAAGTTTAATGCAAATGCTGGTCATGCAAGAATGACTTGATACATTTTGCAGCATAGAACTTGGAATTCTAAGACAAGTACAATGTAAGTTTGTGCTGCTGGGTATAGAGAGAAAAACACTGTACTTATTGTGTTACAGGTTTTCGGTGATAAAGATGCAGATGGATTTTACCGTGGGGAATGTGCAGGGAAAGTAGGATACATCCCCTGTAACATGGTGTCTGAGTTACATGTTCAGAGTCAAGACACCAGAAATGAGCTGGTGAGACAGGGATGTCTAACATCGGCCACTTCACTGAATGACTTAGGTAAGAGCTTTAATTTTGTTTCCTACTACTTCTAGCCATTCCCAGTGTAGTTACATTTGAAACATTGAATTTGCATGGCATTTGTGCGGCCAACTGGGCATTTTACTACAGTATATGGTTTGTAATGTGCAATATGCTGCATGTCTTAAGGTTTCATAATATTACTAAACATGTAAATTACTGATTAAATATTATTTATTCTCTCGATCACACATTCTGTATGTGTCCTGGCATCTTAAAAATATATATTTGTGTATAAACGGTGTTGTGCTAGTAATGCCTATAGCACAAGTCACATATTAACCTTATTTCAGATTGGGCACTAGCGCTTTGTGTCAACCCCTGTAGAAGAAAATAAAAGTATTCCTGCAGGACTTGTCATAGAACTGTTATGTTGTGTATGTGTGTAAATGTTTGACAACTTCTGTACTACTATATAGATGTTAAATGTTATACCAGTGTTTTTTAACGGGTTCCCTGCAATTTTCAGGTCATTTGAAAATAGTACCAAATACAGAATAATTTACAATGCATCTGATCTCAGACGTGCTATTAGAGAGGTTTGGGGTTCCTTACAATGCATCTGATCTCAGACGCGCTATTAGAGAGGGTTGGGGTTCCGCAGAATTTCACAATATAATTATAGCGGTCCTTAAAAAAAAAGTTTAAAAAAACCACTGTTATACTAACAATACACACCTATTTGTTGTGCTGTTCAGGTAGGTGTAAATATGTTTCTTAATTTATTAAACAGATGTAGCGTATGCACCTTTAGATTAATCTATATTCCGAGATAATTGTTTTTCATTGCCACCACTTTTCTAACTATTCTTCCTATTTTCTTTAACCTTCCCATATATATTTGTGTTCTCCATCATTCACTGTGTCCCCACCTCTCTTTTCTCCCACCACCTCCTTCCGCTATATCCCCACTACCCATTCTGTACAGCCAGTGTGAATCTTCATTACCCCAATCTCCCATATTTATCCTGTCTTTGCTCATCTGTATTTAGGAAGATCAAACCATATTTGGTGTTTCAAAGCAAAAGATATTCACGAATCGGGCGGACAAAAATATAAAAAAACCTAGGAGCCAGAATTTGAAGACACAGACACACGCAGGCTGCCGACAGTTTTCCTGGGGCCCAGGACTAGAGCTTTGCCCCTGATATAATTACCACTACCACCCACCCCCTAAAAACAATTGCCACTACTACCCCCCAGATACAATTACCATGAATAGTACCCCCCCCAGATACAATAACCACCACTACCAACCCCCCAATACAATTACCACCACCTCCACCTCCCAAGTACAATTAGCACCACCACTTCCCAAAAACAGTTACCCCTCCCCCAAATACAATTACCACAATCCCCACCAAATACAACTCACCTCTGCTGCCGCCAAGCCCCGGCTCTCCCCGGCTGCTGTCTCCTTTTTCTCCGCCGGGCCCCTGTCCTGCCGGAAGCTGAGCTTGTTTTCCAGGTGCACGAGCTTCCGATGCGCACCAGCGGGAGAGAGAGGATGGCGTGGGAAGAGGAAGCAGATGAGGAGAGTTGGGGTCCAGTGGAAACCAGAGGCCGGGCGTCTGGTTAATGCTGCCAGGCCCTGGCTCCCCGAGCTGCTTCATTTTTCCACGCCGGGCCTCACAACAGTGTGCACCGAAAGCTTGATGCACCTGGAAGTCAGGCTCAGCTTCTGGTGCGTACTAGTGGGAGAGAGAGGCCCGATGTGGGAAGAGACAGCAGGTGGAGAGAGCCGGGCCCGGCGGCAGCAGCGAGCCGCTGAAGTTAGCAACTTCCAGCGCCGGCCAGGCCCCCCACAGCCTCCTGGCCATGGGACACGTCCCGACTCTCCCGGCCCTGCCGGCGCCCTACGCACACGCCCCCTCATCCCCGATTTAATGGCCTCATAAAAATCCCTTTGTTGTATTGTTTCTAGCCATTGGGACGCTACTTTTAGAAAGGTGGGGAGTGTCCAGACCTTGCCTCTAGCAGGTATGAGCTCTTTTTACAACCCCATCAACGACGGCGATTGCTATAGTCATTTCATATTATGTCATAGCCAAGCATTTCTACAACAAAGAACGTACACAATAAGGGACCTAGCAACTTAACTCATAGCAATGAAATAACTCCTGTTTGTGCATGCAAACCTACAGTACACAGCTACTTCAACGTATACAAAAAGAGTGTCACTTTAAGCCCCTAGAGCAGTGATTCCCAACAGGTGGTACAGGAACCCCTAGGTGTGTGTGAGGTGTGACCAAGGGGTTTGCCAATAAAAATATGTAATGGCAGATCCCTGTGTTCCTGAGCCCATGGGGGGGCCTGTGCACTTAGTAAGGCCCCCAACTGCACCTTATTGTGGGTGGTACCGCTGCCAATTACAGAATGAGCTTCCAAAGTTGCTCCACACAATACTTTACATCTAGACTGGCAAGGCGGTTGTGGGGCGGAATAGGACATTTGAGCCGCGACCAAGTTGGAGCTTAGTGCTGGACACTTAGCCGCCGGCCGTTTCGCCTATAAGGTATGTTAACTTAAGGGGTTTTAGCGGTTAGTGTAGGGGGTTAATGATAGGTGTTTTAGGGTAAAGGGTTAGGTTATTAGGGTAGGAAATTAGTGTAAGGGATTTTAGGGTACGGGGTTAAGGTTTTTAGGGTAGGTGGTAGCATTCATATTAGGGGTTAAGATAAGGGTAAAGTCAGGGGCTTACCTTGGCAGCGAAACGTCCGTGGAGAGATGTCCCTGCGGCGAGGTAATTGACGGCTGAACACCGGCAGCGACTTGGTCACGGCAAAACATCCGTGACCAAATGTCCTAGACCGTTGTGAGGGTAATTATGGAAGATTCCGCAGTTATTAACAATTATACCAGCCATGGTGTCGGCACACAATGAGGTGCAGTTTAGGGTCTTATTAAGCGTGTGCTCCCCCAACGAGCTAGGGACATTGGGATCAGTCGAACTGAGTTTTTTTAGCATTGGATTGATGACTAGGCAATACAATTTATTAATTAGAGATTCGCAGAAGAAGTATTTTCTAGCAGGGGTTGCACAATGTAAAAAAGGTTGGGAACCACTGCCCTAGATGCTTCCATCCAGACAACTGCCTTTTATTTACAGCTCCATCTTTACTCGAGCATGTCACTGGGATGTGCATGCTCTCATTGGAAGGTATTCTTTGTTGCTCACATTTGAATAAATTCGTCTGTATCTTGCTTACTCTATCCTGCTTTCTCTCGTTGTCTGTGCTGCTTCTTATTGTCTTGGATTTCATGAAGGGATCAGAGCTTTCTCTCCTCCTCCTCCTCCTCTTCCTGGTCGCCTCACCATCCCTCCTCCAAAACCCCGACGCTCCAAGAAAGGTCTGTCCTTCCTGTCTGCTGCTTATTGTCCTTCATATGCTTTGTGTGCAGAAATTAGATGCCTGTGCATTTTATTGCCTGCTGACAGTGCCGTGATCAAATTTTGTTTGACCAATTCCTACTGAAAGAAGACATCAGGGAGGGGAAGAAAGAAAACTGAGTGTCTTTCTGCCTCTCAAAGTCTGTGACAATAACCTTAGCATTATTTTCTCCTGGGGCTGTGATGTGAACAGATCAGAGTAATTCTTCCAGTCTCTGTGGAGGTTCCAAGGCTCCTTCTTACATCAGGAATCTTTAGTGTTAACTCCATTAAATATACGTGGTTTTATAACAATTTTCTGATTGTTTCTGCCAGCAGATAAATGTGACACTGATAACTTTTTTGGGCTTCCTGAAGCTGAAGAACTAGATTGTTGCCAACTTGACTTAATGTAATAACCAGATTTTGATCCAGGTCTTGTTTTCTTATTCATAATTCAGTGCCTTATGGTTTTAAAAAGTCCTGCACTGAACTAAATGGAACATGGAGACTTAGAAAAAAGAAGTGATGATTGTATTCATTTTAACTGACATCTAATTATTGCGTGTTGAGGTATTAACTTGATTATTTTCATAATCTGATTTATTTGCCTTACCCTTTCTCTCTTCGTGGCTGCAGATACTGAATTCACTTTCTCTGGAGGGAGAGGGCTGTAGCGCTGACTTTTCTACTGCTGTCACAGCCTATGACACTGACATCATTGTTTATAGAGCCTCATACAGTGGACTTATTCGGTCTGTGGTCTCAGATGTCCTTGATACTGACCTGATACTCCGCAATGACCTGTTAAATTGTCTTGATTGTCTCTGACAGCAGAGGGCTCTGCTTGTAACCCTATTCTTCCTACAGCCTCAAAAAGTTACAACACAATTTTCTCCACCCTTGAAATATCTGAAGAAGATACGTGCAACATATCTCTTATTTCTGTTTTTTTTATGCTTCCAGTGCAATTGAACTCTGTTACAGACAAGAAGAATGTACCAGGTGAATATTTGCCTCCTAACCATCCATGCCTACTGAAAGAAAGCTACTGTTTGAAAGGAATACTGTTAGGAAGATTTGTTTGAGTTGTGAGTCTGGTAGGAAGCTTGGCTATGTGTTTTCTGGAGGTCCTGGAGCTTCCTGTTTCTCCCACAAGTAGCGGGATCTACCTACGTCTTTCAAAGGGGTAGGGAACCTAACTGTGTCCTTCATGGAACAGTGGGAGTTACCTCTGCCTCCCAGGTTGATGGTGGGACCTGAAAAGAGTCCCATGGTCATACAGCACTGTTTCCCATGAAAGATGGGTTCTGTTTTCTCTCCCATGGGGGTGTCTTCTGTCTTCATTCCCTCTGGCTTAGACTATTGAGGACTAGTGGACCGGTCTGTGTCTGTCTCCCTGGGAAGTGGTGGGACCTTAATGTGTCGCCTGAGAGGTGGTGGGACATGACTATTTTCCTCTGTATGTTGAGATATGTCTTTTGTGTTCCTGTACCTGGTGCGATAAATATGCATTTGTGTTCCTGTGGCTGGTTTGAGTCTCTTGAAGACCCTGTAATTACTTTCTCTGCATGTCTGTCGTGTGTTTTTGTTTGTGACAACTCGTGACATTTTGTATTGGTGATTGTGAGGCTGGTACTGTCTCTCTATTTATCGCACTTTCTCCGTGTAGCTGGTTAACTAATTATGTTGTGATTTTATCTGCAGATAAAAGCCTAAGAACTAGAAAACCTGAGCTGACCATTCCCAGACCATTTGTGGCCATCTTTGATTATAACCCGAGAGAAAGCTCTCCAAACATGGATGTGGAGGTGTGAATCTTTTGTCCATTTTGTTTTCAAGTGTACATGTGTTCTTTGCATATTTCTTACCAGCCTTTGTCACCTGCAAAATGTGTTCAAGGTCTCTTTAAGTATACTCTCTGATTTAGGTAGATTACAGAGATGGTCAAGTGTGGCAACTACAATTTAATGCCAAAATGTGAAAAAACCTGTACTCGGGTCACAAAACCCCAAAGGCAGGGTACAGGTTTAATGGCACTAATATGTCAAAGACTATAGAGGAAAGGGATTTGGGAGCCATTCTTTCAGCTGACTTAAATGAGGGCAACAATGTAATAAAGAAATTGTTGAATAGAGAGAGGTATTAGCAGCAGAGAGAGGTAATGATGGCACTTTATAGATCATTGGTAAGAGCTCACATAGGGTACTGTGTTCTGTTCTAGAGATCATACCTCCAGAAGGACATGCATCAATTATAGATTGTGCTAAGGACGGCTACTAAAATGGTGCATGGTCAGCATCATAAAACTTATCAGGAAAAACTAATGGACTTCAACAAGAAGAGAGGGGGATATGATTTGAAACTTTCAGATATCAGGTCTTACTGGTACAGGAGAGAAGCATATTTCAGAGAAAGGGAAGTGTTACAACAAGAGGTTAATGCTCAGAAGCTGAGTGGGCGAAAGGCTCAGAAAAATATGAGAAATTGTGCTTCATCATACTACATAGGTAACCAGACAAAATGCAGGAGCCCATTCCACTATAAAACAAGGCTAACAGCCCCTTCCAGCACACCACCTCAATGCAAGGCTACCTTTCATTCAAACAGGTTACCATGACTGCGTCATCTTATTTTTTTTTACTTAGTACGTAGATTTTAAATAGCCTCCTGTCTTGTTCCATCTACCAGGCAGAGCTGAGCTTTACTGCAGGGGATATCATCACAGTATTTGGACCCATGGATGAGGATGGCTTTTATTATGTGAGTTGAAACATGGGCAAAACATTATACAGTATATGTTTGAATTCTCATTTATCATATTTAAAAAGCATTTTAAGTAAGCATACAATGTATAATGGCGGCGATGTACAGACCTTGAACTCCACAATTTAGCATTTTAGCGGCATAAATTAATTTGAAGACAGGACACGGGGTGGGTTGCAGAAAATATGTTTCAGTAGGGAAGCCTCTTAACCATGGCATGTCTTTAGGGAATGTGTGCATTTAAAGCCCTACCTTAAGTGTATTTCTTTACAGCACAGAACTGGGTACAGTGCTCTAATCATCTCCTCTTAATTAAATACCGTATTTGCCCGAATATAGTACGGCCTTGCACATTATACAACCCCTACAGTTTTGAAGGTGTTCTACATGAAAGATAAAAGATGTTAGGCTGCGCATATAATATGAGTACAGTTTTCAGAAGGACATTTTTAGGAAAAAAACATAGCACAATATTTAGGCCAATACGGTATGTTGTTCTTTTATATCATCAAACTCTTTGTTATACCTTACATATCAAGATGAATCATTTCACAGTTAGTGAAGTCTCTGGCAGTGAAAGGCTTAAAATAATATATTTTAATTCCTTTATTGGACCATGGCTAGGCAGGACATGCACACGGACAATTGAGCGCAGCAAGAGCTCTTGTATTTATGCCCAGCATTGAACCTCTACTGTATGTGATACCAGCTTTAACAGGTTGAATATGAATAATAAGGACGTTTCCCTCTCATGCACACAGGGGGAGCTAAGTGGGCGAAGAGGGCTTGTACCATCCAATTTCTTGGAGGCTTCCCAATCTGCGATAGAAGAAGCAATCCCACAAGACACACTTCATTTGAGAGGAGAAAGGGAGGTGAGGATCCACTGACATGCCATAAACCACGCCTCTGTTTACTAGTTGTTTTTTTGGTGCTAAGAAGCTTTCTGCAGAATTTGATACGAAGCCAACTGTCCACACACCTACCACCCACATTACGAAATGAATTGAAGCAATAAGAGTTAGCTAACTGCTTGCTGCATTGAATTAATACATGATTTACTATGTAGTTATATGACCTCTTTTCTGCTGGAGGGGCCTCCACTGGGGTATGTTGATGGACCCGTTTCTAATAGGCATTCTAGATCAATAACTATTTGTTTACACAATAATAAGTATAAGCCTTTTAAAGCTGTTACTTTCAAGTTCTGTTTACATAGGCCTAGATCAACCCGGATCTATTTCAGGCTGATGTAAACAAAGCACATTGAGTCAGAAGAAGAATATATAGTTAAAGAAAACTATCCTGTAAATGTCTTTACGAAAACGAAAGGTTACGTCCAATATGATACTTTTCTATAAGACTCCTGGTGCCAGAACAGACACCCTACAGTATCTATTTGAATAGATCATATAGGTGCCATTTGGCAGTACATACAGTATGTAGTATAATACTACCTGTACCAAATACTGTACAATGGTTTAATGCCAGTTAGTGACTCATACTTAATCGAGTACAGTAATAATAAACACATTCACATGTCTTAGGTCCCCGAACCCACCTTACCTTCATAATCACACCGCATACAATGCTTACACTGCAGCCAGGAACTTAATGGGTAATTACATGGAAATGAGCATTCATAGTGCGTCACAAAGTTAGAGTGGTTATGACTGAGTTGTTAGGTGGTTTTTACAAAACTACATTGAGGCTATTGTATAATACAGTAGCTGCAAACAAAGTGGTCTTACATCAGAAACTTTCCAAAACGAAAAACATTAAATTATATGACTGGCAATGACGGACTGACCCTTTAAATCAAAGGAAGTGTGCATGAGGCAAGTCAACTGCTAGTGTTGAGTGACACAGACGTACATGTAGCATGTTTCATGTGGAGGGACATAATAAGACAAAGTGAAGAACATTCATTGAAGAAATTACAACTGTTTTTTTTGCAATGGCTGGGAAGGTCACACACAAGTCCATAAAATCGCTATTTACAAGCAAGGCAGCTGCCACCAATTCACCACAAGCAGCCAACCAAAATCAGAATGCCACGAGTAAGTCATACAGAAGCCATAGAAATACACATTTATAACTTCCAAACACTAAATAGAACAAGAAAGAATTCCATCTGTGTGTATGGAATATGCGATACCGAAGGTGGCTATTGAATCTGTTTTTAAAAGTAGCTTGAAGTTATCCAATCTTACAAAGGACTTGTGAAAATAAATACAATATTAAAGGGTCTCCTTTGACAAATCTTTTTATATAACTATGCCAGCTCTTATTGTGACATACTGTACAGATACACTGAAGTCAGCTACATTAAGTGCTTCCAATGTAACATTTTACTGTTTGTCCAAACTCCTACAGAACACTAACAGGTATTCAAAAACTGTTCTTTCATGCACAAGACCAGTTCCTTAACCAAAAGGCTATACTATCTAATTATCATGTCTAAAGCCTTAAGACTGCATGTTTATGTTTACTAATTTTTATTTGCTTTATACCATTCAAGCCAGTGTTTACTGTATAAGCTTCCTTTAATGTTGATAGATTGATGAAGTATACTCATATCCTGATTCCCAATCCTTGTTATTATTGCACAGTGGTTGATTTCTGTGTGTAACCATGTTGCTTTTAGCATAATCTATATTATCTCTTTGTCTGTGCCTGTGTGTTTCATTCTGGGGATCGTCAGAGGTTGAGAAGGAGAAGAACCAAGTGATAGATTTAGAGAGAGAGGGCAGAAAGCCATGTAAGTGAGAACTCCTCGTCTCCCAGCACCACTTTTTCAGTGTAGCTTTAGCGTTATAGCACTCCCTTCCTTTCACGTGTTTAGATGAAGATCACTTGTACTGTAGTCACATTGTGAAGAAAATATTTGACTTCCCTTATGCCTGCTTTAACCACATCACCTCTAAGTACCTATCTCCTATCTGCACGCGTTCTGTTGTGTCAACCCTGGCTTTTATCAGCTGATAGGATGTAATATGCTGCGTTAAGAAATTTTCAATTAAGAAAGGAATATTATGAGAGTCTATAAATTGCTAATCTGCCCTTAACAAATGTACTGTTAATACTTTTTATGTCACCCCTTTTGATGCCAGAAAGGTCCGCAGCACATTCTGCAGTATTATAGCATTTGGATCTGCTACCAATGTCTATAGTGACACCTTTCTTTCGGTGTCTGTGGTTCCAAGATCTGTGTTGTTGAGGTTTTGTGAAGTCATGAAAAAATATTATAGACCTGTAAATATGACCTCATGAAACTCAAGTTATTTTTTCTTCTTTTGTTATTTAATTCATTATTTTATGCACAAAAGCTTCGAATTTGAAAATCCATTTGTTCAGATTTGGGGTGACCGTTCTATCTTATATCTTATGCCTGATTTCTAAATTACTTTTAACTTGGAGATGAAAAGGTCAAGCACCCTAATTAATCTTCAGCGCCTATCCATCCAGTAATTGAGGAGTTGACAAATGTTTGGGGATAATATACTTTTGTTTGCTTCCTCGTGGTTCTACCTACTTCTGTGTATGTCTGTATTTTAATTGTGCTCCCTCCCTTTCTTTAGTTTAGTTGTGACATTTCTGCTGACCAGCCAGATTCTCCTCCAGGGGATCCAGTATCATGCGACCAACCCATTGACTCCAAACGGACCTCTGAGAGACGGGATCTGTGTCAAAGCATCACATCCAGCAAGAAGAAGAAAAGCTTCTTCTCCAAAGGGCGAAAACTCTTTAAAAAGCTAGGATCCTCTGGAAAGAACTTATAGACACGACTTCGCATGTCTAGGCTGCCATCCAGCAATAATTCCACTTCTAAAAGCCGGAGCAGAGATAAGATTCTATCCTGTTATAATCCCTCTGCTGGCATCTCTGGCTTTGGCCGGCATTTCCACTTGTAAATAGTATTATTTATTGTTAGATGGTTAGTGAGCAGTTTCTTGGTGTCTGTGACAGCAAGAGGCAACTGTGAATGTACATGGAGGGTGTGTAAGAACAGTGACCCTCCAGGCAGGGCGGAAGGCCGACTTGTAAGCACTGAGGAGCCAAGGAATACAACAGGGGACCTCCCTAAGCCAGAACCGCGGCTCTTACAAGTCTTAACCTTGATGTATTACTCTGATTTCCCTGGCTCGTCACTTGTTCACTAGATAGGTGACAATGCCTTTAGGGACAACAAGGAATGTTTGCACTATGTCTTCTCCCTGACTCCATGCCACGTTTTGGGAAGCACTGGGAGATATGTAACAGTTCTGCAGCAAGATCCCAATACAAAAAGGGAGATGATAAATGCCAAAGTAGTAACCTGGCAACCTTGGCAAGAGCCAATAGCGCTTAACCCTACCCAAGAAAAATGACAGCAGCTTTGTTATGTTGTGTGCATGTTGGAAAGATGTTCATTTGCCTTATTTTTATCTTGTTAAATATTTTACTTGTTTACAATGTTCTAATAATTGTGGGAGGATAGCAGGTGGTGGGGAGGAACAGAAGTGATGTAGAGGTGGCAGGTAGCAGGCCGTTTCACTTCATTGTCCTTGTTGCTGATCCTTCCTCACCCAACATCAGAGCCATTACTGTGTATTAATGTAACCAGCATTTTGTACCACAAGGCCAGCATTTTGACGCTTTCAGTGTCCATATAATTTATTTTGCATGTTTCACAAAAGGAAAATGATTTTATTAAGAGGGTTTGGGTGTATACCCACAAGTGTTAGGTTTGGAAACACTAAGTGACACCCATTGGTGTTGCAACATGTTCATTGTTTACAAACACAAATACATTTTATTATAATAAAGTATATTTTCAAAATTATTCTGATTTTGTTTTCTTTCTTTTAAATGCAGTTTGAGTAGCTTCTGTTAAGTGCTGTCACACAAAATAATACATGGTTAATTTGATAACACAAGACTTGGATTTGATTGGCTGCCACTGATTAAAACTACTCAATTGTTGGTATACTGTATGTGCAAACTGGTTGTTTGGAACGTGGTATACAAAAAGTAAGGCTAATTGTACTAGAAAGAAATGTAAATGCCAGTCTGCATGCTACATGTGCAGCGAGCGAGTAGGCTATAAAATAAGAAATCAAATATGTGAACAAGTAAATCACTGCTTATAATGTAATGGGCTTTGTTTATTAGACACAACTATGTTCAATACATACCATCCATAGACTCTATTTTTTATACTGTCAAAATGTGGTAATTGTCACGGGAGACCAGGCATTTACACCTTTTATACCGGGATCATAACATTGAGCAAAACAAGGAGGTGAAACAAAGTGTCATTTATTCCATAGAAACACGTACACACAATGGGTTACAAATAACAAATGGGTTACAAATAACAATGAGAAAACACACTTGCTGGGGGTCTGGGTGGAAAAACTAGCCTTTCCTAGCTTTTACAGTCCATAAAACAAAGTCTTTGGGTTACCGGGGTTTAGCCCGAAAAGTCCTCGAACTCAAGTCGGCATGAGTTATCAGACGCCACCGCTGTATCTCCTCCGGAGCTGCCAAAATCCCTTGACTGGGAGCGAGTACCAAACGTCCTGGTACTCTTTTCGGCGTGTTTTTCCAGCCGCAACCGCTACGTCCTCTTTTCAGAACTTGGCCCCGAAAAGTGGGACTTTCTTGCTTTGAAATTTCTGAATCCGGCTCCTGTCTATTTCTCTGAGAGCATCTTTTGGCGATATTGAATTTGCTGCTGCTGTTTTGGCACTTAGAATCTGAGGACCGGATTGGCTGCTGGCTTTCTTATAGTATTTCAGATTCATTCATGAAATACTACAGCCAATCCAAGCATGGGAGTTTTACAACCAGCCAATCAGAGGGCTGCCAGTCTTCTAAAGCCGGCAAGTGGGTTCTTTAGAATAAACTAAGGGCATGTGTGAGTTTTCCACCATAGCCACTTATTATTCAGAAGCCACCCGCGGGGTTAGGTGCCTCCATGTCTAGGGAGGTGACTACTTGCCAGAGCGGCTTGTATTCATCCCCGGACGTGAATGCTTCACCTAACCATCCAGCGCTAATGGCGTTAACACCTATGCTGGCATCTGTGGCTTTCAGCTCCGGACCTCGAGCAGACCTACGGCACGAACTTGGTAGCCATTTGGTCTCTCAGGTTCCAGGGCTTGAAAATCCCCAGTGTACAAAGCATAATACATATTAAACAAACCCATTTAATAAAATATACTTTATACGGTGTCTTGCTAAAATGTCTAAGTCTTTCTTTGGTGTCAGGGATAGAATAAGAATGTATACTCTCTAATCTCACCAGCCATATCCCTGCCACACTGCAAAAACCTGACTTTACATTTTTACACAAAATAAACCTTGCAGCTTTATCAGATAGCTGGAGCACCCCCTGTACCCCATATACCAGGTTCAGGATGACTTAGGCATGAACTGGGCATCTCCCCTTATACTAGGGACCCTTGTACTGTTCTGGAGATACCTGGATCCCCTATGCCCCTTTTACCTTTCTGGTCTGTGCTGAAGCAGGGAATCCTGGCGGTGAGTTGCAAGAACGTTTCCAGGGTAGGATTTTGACCGGAGCATTGTGCTTCAATGTATCCGAGAATCTGACCTGATTCCTGGTTACATTTTTGGGGTATCCAGTAACTGGGACCCCGCTACCTAGCCAAAATCTGTAAAGACTTTCTCCGCAAAACCCACCTTGAAACTAATAGGCTAGCAATCTCTGCTTGCTGGCACACCTGGAAAGGCAAAAACATAAAAACTATTTGTCACATTTTTCATACAGGCACAGCAGTACATATACAACAGTCAGGTCCAAGAGCTGACACTCTAGAACCCCAAACATGGATTAGGGGCAACCAAGTGGGCTTAAACGTTATTAGTGAGCCTGGTTACCCCCTCACCATAATGTCAGGCTGCTAACTATTAGTCCGTTGCTGATGATACCAAAGTTAACAGACGAGTACTGTATCTTGCTATTTATTCTGAAACAAAAGGTTGCAACCTGTAAACATACAGTTTGATGCATCACCCTCACTCTTTCTGGCAAAGGCTTTATAAAGTGTAGCTGTGTTAAAAAAATTAAGCAGACATCCCTTTTTATTTTTCCTTCTATTTTATTCATTATAATTTTATTTTTTTTAAATCTATGTGTGGTGTTATACAGAGTATGCAAAAGTACAAGAGAAGAATGCAACAGCCATGCGCAAGGAGAGAAAAGGAACATTTGACAACCGCATTATGAGATTGTCGGTTTGTGCTCATGACATACATGAAATATAAAGAATATATTAGCCTTATAAGGGAAAACCCACATTCACCATATTCAATTGTCCTAATATCCTTTCTCCAAAACAGGCAAAAGAGAGAGCAGAGCGAGTAAAAATCAACACGTCCCAACAAATCGTAACAGAATAGTATAAAAACAGTACAATGCAACACTAACATAAGAATAAAGTAAAATAACAAAAAGCAAGGCATTATTGTAGTATGACAATAAGCCATTGAGAGAGTAGAATTATTCATAGCTTATTAGAGAAGGCAATTTAGTACTAGCTTTATATTAAAACCATCCAAATAAATAAATCATGTAAAAGAAATAGTGTTAAAGACAATTTTCCTGTAAATCGACATGTGAAACATTGAACAAAAAGAAAGGGTCAGTGAAAAAGAGTGGCTTTCACCCCTCCTCTCCCCACCTCCGTTGCGCTTCTAAAGATTATTATCTTTGTCAAAAAGGCTCAATTATATTACTCTGTACATCTAAAGGTAAAGCAATAATATAAGGCCTCCACAGTCCCCTCTTTCTACTTTGTCCAGAGGAGAATTCATTTTTTCAACAGATAAAATATTAAACAGAATTGGATTAACTTAAGCAATTGTAGGGGATGTTCACTATTTACAAAGAAGTTGCTTTCTTTGCATCAATTAAGATCATATCTGCTACTTTGCCATAACACAGTCTGCCCAGAAAGATGTATCTCCAGAAAGTAAAGCTACAATAAAGTACATTGATGAGGGAGAATAAGATTTCCTACTCAAACCCCATTGCCATAAGGTGCATAAATTGGAAGCAGACTAGACAGTGGAATGAAAAGAAAGTTTGGAATGAAAAGAAAGTGTATAATTCTCTGTTTTAATGGATAAATACTGTAAATGCTGTCCATCATGTTTAGCAAAAACAAGTAATTGCCACATACAGGAATTTACAAAATAGGTCCACTTTTCTCCAATGAACTTTCAAGAGCAGGGAAGGGGTGCAAACCTGTTACCCCCGTGACATTGTAGTAAGAGTCCCATAGTGTTTTGGGTTGGGAGACCCTTCATTAGACGGGTATGTGCAGAGAAAATGAAGGTTGCTTTATTTAAGCGCTTCCATAATCACCCCGATACGGGCCAAAGCGACTAATTGTTCCGCATTCATAGTGACCTCACGATCATGTGATTATCAAAAGTACAGAAGCCAAAGAGGAACAAAATACTGTAGGGCGATGGTCGATATAATAGCACATCCCATTATACAAGATAGGGCAAATTTAATACATGGTGAACGAAGCCAAATGCTAAAGCACAAAGAAACAAAAATTAAATGAATACTGTCTAATTAGTAACTGAAGACACTCCTGGAATATAGAATGGGTGGGTAATGATATTCGAAATTCCACAAATGGAAAAGCAGATCACAGTCAAAAGTCATAATTAGTTGGAAAGGAGATAATGTCCTGTAATTGTTTATTCAGTGCACAGAATATCATAGCAAACTGTCAATTATATTAGACATCTGAGTCGGTATACGGCCACTGACTTGATCCCCCCGCATTTCGACACTGAATTCTGGACATGATCTGTCCGACAAACTTTAGCCAGTTGACTAGACAGAAAACTCAAAAACAATTGTTCAGCAACCACCAGCAGTAGTAGGAGTCTGGTATAAGGTTATGGGCAGATTGGTGGTCGAATAGTGTGATCACATTTTAAAAGGCTACCTCTTGTCATAAGGATATCTCTGAAAAGAGGAGTAATTTCAAAATTTACAGCATGCATAACAGCTATTTTATTGGTCATATCAGAACCAAAGTTTCCATGACTGAATGACATTTCAGATCTAGCTCATGTAGGTGAACCTTTCTTTTTATTTGCTTTGTCTTTGCTGCTTGGAGGGCACATCTGTTACCTATTTTTCCATATACAAGGTAAAAGGTTAATGGTGTATTAAAAGGCAAGACTCTTAAAGTCAACAACAAACGCATATTTAGAGTAGAAGACTACATATTACCTGCACTCCTCCCTTTTATGAAGTATGCTGGTAAAAGGATTGGCCGTACATATATGGAAAACAAAATAACAGATCCTGCGCTCCTACCAATTTGGGCTAAAATATATTCGTGACATGTTTACATTTAGAACCAAAGTCTGTGTGACAATGGAGTAATTTGGTTGCATCTTTTGACCACAACATGATTCAAGCCGCCAACCTCGTCAAGGTAGACTCCGTTTAGCAGGTACCTACACTGAATATATGTAATTTCTAATTGTCCTGTGGACTAAACTTTGTGAAATATGTGAAAGTGTCCTGAAGGGGTTAAATAAATTAAGCATATGCTTTTGTGAACTAGTGCAATTAAATGCTGGCCAAAGTCAGTATCAGAGTTCCATTATTATAAAGGTGAACAAATGGTTGCACAAATACTCTAGTGTGAAATATGAAAACGTACACAAATCTCTTCTTACTATCAGCCATAGACACTCACTTGCTGTTCAATGGAGGGTGATGTGTAGACTGACAGAGGTGTATTATACCTTTATTGTAATTGGAGAATTGGTAGTGGCTCTGTCCTGGAGGGAGGAGCCATACACCTCCAAGTTGCTGCTCAGCAAAGCAGAAACCAGGCAAGCCAATAACCTACCCATATGACACAATGTATCAGTAACACTATAATTAAATGCCCCTATGGAGTATGCAGGATGGAAAAGAATTGGCCTAACAGTTGTGAAAGACTCCACATATTACCGTGCTCCTCCCTTTATGAAGTATGCTGCTGGTAAAAGGATTGGCCTTACATACTGTATATGGGAAACAAAAGAACGGATCCTGCGCTCCTACCAATGTGGGTTCAAATATACTAGTGACATGTTTACATATTTAGAGTAAATGAAATAGAATCTGAAAGAGGTTTGTTTGACCCCTCTGAGAGAGAAATAAAAAATTGATCAATTCCTAAACTGCCTGGAAGTTGAAAGGAAAACAAGCAACCAGAAGATTTAATCTTTCATCTCAACTAGATTGTGTGCCCAAGAAACAAAGATAAGGCTTTGCTTATTCTGACTTGTAAGTACAGTACATATAAAATGTTGCAGATGGCTACAAATAGGATTTATTCAGTAGGCCGCAGCTGACCTGAGAGGCTGGTAAGTTCAGCACAAAATTGCTTTGAAACTTAAAGGCTGTGAGCAAGAGGAACAGTCAATATCTTCTGGACTCCAAAGTTCAGGCAGAGTCTCCAACCCGCAGCTGTCCAAAACGCAGGTGATTCAATCTCCACCCCGCCCAAATACCCTCCTCGGAAACATGTTAAGATGAAAACAATGAGCGACTAATTTGATACAGTGAGAGAAAGGAAAAAGTTTTAAAGGCAGCGTCTAAAAGTTGAAGAAACATGAAGGCTATGAACACACAGGGGGGAGAGCCGTTAGCTTTTTTTGTTATTTTTATGTAGGCCCGCCCCCTCCCGTGCTGCCTACTATGGCAGTATGAGGGTTAACTCCTTGGGCTTACACACAGTAATCACCCATTACATATACAGGGTGACTTGGTAGAAACTAAACCACGTCCACTTTGGTGATCGTGATGTCACCATTAGGGGAAATATATATGTATGTACAGTATATACACCCAACTAGAATGTTATGGAATCAGGTTTCTGGAGGATTAGCAGCTGGAGGAGCCTCACTGTATATAGTGTAGGTATGTTCATGTGTGTATAGAAGTAAGTTATGAAGGATCTGTCTCCGTTTATTCTGTTGTAATTAGGGCAACTGTCGGATAGTACCCACAGCTATGGCCAAGGCGATCACAGTTGTTCACATCAGAGGAGGCATATACCCTACAGATATTTCCAAGAGAGGGATTCCAGGTTGTAACAGGACCAGCCCAACTGGCAGGTTCATATAAGCCTCAAATCCAGTATGCCTAGAAGTACAGTTACAGTATATTGTTTTGCTCTTAAACTGTGCTTTTCTTAAACCTGCTTTGTAAGTCAATCTTGACCATTTGGAACTTCTGCAGCATCCTTTGCTCTGTATTTAACTAATTACATCTGCTCGACATTGTCATGTATTCATATAGGGAATTGTTACATGGTGCGGTCACTGGGGAAATTGTCACATTAGTTTGCTGATTAGGACTGCGGTCGCTTCCTCTTTTTATATCAGCTTCTCTTATCCTTAACTTCCACAATCATTTGAGGTTAACCTGATGCATCTGATAGCATATGAGGTCCCCTCCCTTGCATCATGTTACTTCTTCAGAAACAGAACTAAGTATTTCTCAAGTGCTTCAACAAATATACCTCAGATGTCTTCTAGATAAATCCATCACTGAGTTTGATCAATGTTAATTATTGCACTAAACCAAATGGGCCTTTATTACATGCATATTTGTAGAGAGAGAAAGAGAGAGATTTTTAATTTTATTAACAGACGCCAGTTGTATATACGTATATATCCCCTCAAGCGTCCCTCCAAATAAATTAGGGAGACATGCCTCTGTTGAAAAAGGAGCACACCTGAGCGATATGCTAATGGTTATGCAAAGTATATTTAAGTGAGTCCCGTCCCACACTTCCTAAAAGGATTTCCATACCAACTGTATAGAGTTGATAATAAGCCTAAGGCACCAACCAAATGACAGAAATCATGTTAGATCCTACAGGCCTAGAACCCACAACTACTGCTTTTGTAGGCCACAGCACTAGCAGTGTGAGCTAAACCAGGTGATAACTGTCACATCCTACTTTAGACCTGCTCACACATGTAGCTAAAATAGCTATTAGCGTCTTTCACATGTATCTCAGGTGGACTCCACAAGGAACATTAAATTGTCAACCAGGCAGTAGAATTAGTCTGCTTTTAAAGAAAGCCAGAGAGAGAGAGAGAGAGTTACTACAGGTATATGCACTAAAATGGCTACGGTATAACAGAACAGGGACAAAAATGTTCACTGTTCCATCTGCCAGACACTGAATTTAACTACTTTATTTTACAATAAATAAAACTCTACTAACTGCAGGAAGCTATTCCACTTGCTTCCCATAACACACAAAGAGTTATAGGGTTGACCTTAGGAATGGGGCACCATTCATCAAGATTGAAAAGATGAAGTTTGGAGAGAGCAGATCATGTGGAAGATATAAATAGAGATGTATACTGTACATAGTGTAACAGTGAAAGTCCCAGTGATTAAAAGGTATTTAAACCCTCCAGTAGGATGCACGTTTATCACGGGACCTGAGGAAGCATTTTTATGCGATACGCGTTGTTAACCATGACATGTAGCTTATTTGGACACCTGACAGCCACCGTAGGTGGTTCAGCACTCATGATCAGCTGTTTTTGCAATCTTGCTGTCGGGACGTGGAACCGGGGCTTTCCTGCATCACAGCCACCGGTGAGCCACCGAGCCGCCACGATGCGCACATCCATCTTTTGGAGCTCTCTTTTACTCTATGTGAGCTCATGATTGTCTTATATCTGCGCTTTATAAATATATATGTTTCACACATACAGTTAGGTCTGGAAATAATTGGACACTGACACCATTTTCATAATTTTGGCTCTGTACGCCACCACAATGGATTTGAAATGAAACAACAGAGATGCAATAGAAGTGCAGACTTTCAGCTTTAATTCAAGGGGTTGAACAAAAATATCGTATGAAATGTTTAGGAATTGCAACCATTTTCATACACCGTCCCCTTATTTCAGGGGCTCAAATGCAATTGGACAAATTAACACAATCATAAATAAAATGTTCATTTTTAATACTTTGTCGAGAATGCTTTGCAGGCAATGACTGCTTGAAGTCTGGAACGCATGGACATCACCAAACGCTGGGTTTCCTGCTTTGTGATGCTTTGCCAGGCCTTTACTGCAGCTGTCTTCAGTTGTTGTTTGTTCGTGGGTCTTTCTCCCTTAAGTTTTGTCTTCAGCAAGTGAAATGCATGCTCGATCGGGTTGAGATCAGGTGATTGCCTTGGCCATTGCAGAATATTCCACTTCTTTGCCTTAAAAAACTCCTGGGTTGCTTTCGTAGTATGTTTTGGGTCATTGTCCATCTGTAAAGTGAAGCGCCATCCAATCAACTTCGCTGAATTTGGCTGAATCTGAGCAAACAATATATCCCTTTTACGAGCCTGAGGAAGCCCTGTGTAGGGCGAAACGCGTAGCTCATCGACTTTGGAACTGTGCAGCACTCAGTGAGGGAACGGAGGTGCCGTGGAGACTCTCTTCATCCGGACGCGGAGAAAAGAGACTTTGTACCCACCTATCACCCACTATTCCCTTTGCTGTTTCATTCTCCCTTTTCAAGAAGCATCAGTGGCTTCTTTTGTTTTTATATTTTTATATTTCCTACCCCCATACTGTTTAAAGTGTATTGTTTATTCTATGATAGTTTAAATAAAGATTTCACTTCCCATAAGTGTTCAGTGTCCCTGAGTCCACTAGAGATTGTGTGTAGACCGTAGGTGTCTACCTACCATCATTGACGTTGGAGTATCAAAGATACCTCTATGAGTGTGTGCTCACACTGGCCCGTGTGAGTATTTTGGTATATCCCTATATCCCTCTCTCACCAGGTTTGAACATTTGAGCCTGGGTCCTTGGCTATATGTTATCCACCCAAGGATCTGTTTATTGCATTGGTGTTTACAAAGATACAGCTATATGAGATCGCTCACATTAGGCCTTGTGAGTGGGTTATTATCAATCAATATTTGATACTTACAACATCATATTATTCCACCCCCATACCGCAGCAAACTTGTGTATGTATGCGCCTAATTGCCTTTTTTGTTTACACTCACATCCGCACGAGAGGCGAATTACAGTCAAGAATCCACCGACCCAAAGGAGAAAAGAGGACCAGTAAGAAAGCAGTACTACCACTCAGAAGCAAGACGCGGAAAGAAGTCAAAGAAACCTTGATGGGATACAACTTACACAAGGCCGTGTAAGTTTATTTATTATTCCATCTACACCCTGTGATTATACACAATACGTAAACTCCCTATTCAAGGAGTTTTTCTTTCTATGAGGGATCAATAGAGTCTAAAACACCGCATTGACCGTCAGTGAAAGATACTACATCCTCCTCACATTGTGCTCCCCCACCTTTTCTTCTGTTTCATTTACACCAAGGGTCCAGGATAGACCCTAGTGGGGTATTTTGAGTCACACGAGGACTTTCCAAGAGAACTCCAACTAAGGTTGTATTACCCCCTTTTTAATCTTTTAATACACATCCATCAATCAAGTGACGGTTAGAGCAAGCGCCCGAGTAAAACAATACAATATATCCCTATACACTTCAGAATTCATCCGACTGCTTCTGTCTTCTGTCACATCATCAATAAACACTAGTGACCCAGTGCCATTGTAAGCCATGCATACCCATGCCATCACACTGCCTCCACCGTGTTTTACAGATGATGTGGTATGCTTCGGATCATGAGCCGTTCCAAGCCTTCTCCATACTTTTTTCTTCCCAACATTTTGGTTCAGGTTGATCTTAGTTTCATCTGTCCAAAGAATGCTGTTCCAGAACTGAGCTGGCTTTTTTAGATATTGTTTGGCAAAGTCTAATCTGGCCTTTCTGTTCTTGAGGCTTATGAATGGTTTGCACCTTGTGCTGAACCCTCTGTATTTGCTCTTGTGAAGTCTTCTCTTTATGGTAGACTTGGATAATGATATGCCTACCTCCTGGAGAATGTTCTTCACTTGTCTGGATGTTGTGAAGGGGATTTTCTTTACCATGGAAAGGATCCTACGATTATCCACCACTGTTGTCTTCTGTGGATGTCCAGGCCTTTTTGTGTTGCAGAGCTCACCAGCGCGTTCTTTTTTTCTCAGAATGTACTAAACTTTTGATTTGGCCACTCTTAATGTTCCTGCTACCTCTCTGTGAGATTTTTTTTTTTTTGCAGCCTAAGGATGCCCTGTTTTAATTGCATTGAGAGCTCCTTTGACCGCATGTTGTGGGTTCACAGCAACAGCTTCAAAATGCGAATGCCACACCTGGAATCAATTCCAGACCTTTTACCTGCTTAATTGATGATGAAATAACGAAGGAATAGCCCACACCTGTCCATGAAACAGCTTTTGAGTCAATTGTCAAATTACTTTTGGTCCCTTGAAAAAGAGGGGGCTACATATTAAAGAGATGTAATTCCTAAACCCTTCCTCCAATCTGGATGTGAATACCCTCAAATTAAAGCGGATAGACTGCACTTTAAGCCCATATTCATTATTTAACTGTAACTTCAATTTATTTTGGCACACAGCCGAAATAACAAAACTTGTATCAGTGTCCAATTATTTCCGGACCTAACTGTATATCTCTCTGTGCCATTCATCCATTGTGTGTGATTCATTCACCACATTTGTTAGGAGGAACACACACCTGCCCACTATCCATAAACTGACTGCATGATCAAGGGGAACCTGAGTGGAGAGGAACACTTACCTGCCCTTCACCTACCACTTGACTGCACAATCCAGGGAGAAGAGAGGTGATTTGAAGGATATCCATAAAGATGTAAGGAAGTGCTCACCACAAAAAAGGTGTGACCGCGGGGCTGAGGTGGGGATTTGATGTAACACCAACCTCAAGCCACGAGGGCTCGTCTGGGGTGTAGATTGGTCAAGGTAGCCGGGTAGAGGTTGGAGAGATCAGGATAGTCAAAGGTACTTGCCGGGATCTGGATTGGAGAGGTGCGGATAGTTGCAGGTACTTTGCCATAGTCGGGATTGGAGAGGTGCGGATCGTCAAGGTAATTTGCCGAGGTCAGGGTTGGAGAGGTGTGGATCGTCGTGGTAAGCCAGAGTCAGGAGAATAGAAGAGCGGAGTCCAGAGAACAAGCAGGGTCAGCCAAGACACGGCAGCAAATGGACAAGGTTTCTCACAGGACGCACGGATTGCAATGAACATTACGCACTTAGGAGCGTTTATGCTCAGCCAATGTGCCAGATGGCAGGCTGAGCATATATATGGAGTAACCACCAATGAGAGACAGACTGACTGGACCCGTCAGTAAACCGCACTGTTGTTGGCTGTGGGGATGACAGCGGCAGGTGTGAGCGGTAGCCCTGACGAGCAGAGGTGATGCGGCATGTGCGCATGCTGACTAAGCTGCACGCCGGTGAAGTCACTGTGTGGACACAACCTGGAGGCGGGCACAGTAGGAGCAGTATTTTCAACAGCGTGGGATGTGCGCGCGCCCCTGAGAAGGTAGCTGGTACCGACAGGGGTGAGAGGAGCGTCACGGACGGCAGAAGCAGTGGACACCCGATTGCGGGTTGGGGTATGTGAGGGACGAGCTGAGCGTGACATGGATCATAAAACCTGACAAAAGATATCTTTCAAGGCACTTCTTGCTCACATGACCATGTGAGTAGTGGCATTGCCCATTCATAATTATCACTTATCACCATCACTGGGAATTTTACTGTTACACTATGTACAGTATGCATTTCTATCTTCCACATGATCTGTGCTCCCCAAACTTCATCTTTTCTGCATTTGGGGTGACACAGATGTAGACTTATGGGTTTCGGAATGAATTCAGCTGGGCTTTTGAAATTTCTTTGTCCAGTAATAAACACTGGAGGGGGTGGGGATGACGAAACATATAGCAGTAAGAGATTCCAGATGTTAACCCTTAGCAAACTGGTTCTGTGCAGAGTGAAACAGTTCTTGGGGAACCCTTTCAGACGTCCACCTTTGGGGCGACCCAGGATGACTTTCTCACAGATACAGGATCGTTGGGGTCAGCCAGACATCTCCAACAGAAAAGTACTTAGTTTCTGCCCAAGGATAGAGCTAAGCTTGGCAGAAGAATGATGTAGAGAAGGGAGAACTGGCGCACAGCCAAAAGAGTGGGTCACCAAAAAATTGAATGAAGAATAATCCTTTATTAATCCATAAAACAAGCGGAGGTAGACACCCTCCTACGCGTTTCGTGTATCAAAATACACTTTATCAAGGAGTACCAAGCTTTGGCCAAGCTTGTATTGAGCTTGCTTGGGGTTCTGTGTGTTGTTTGTTAACTTATTTTCAGCTGTCTCAGCTGTTGGAGGTTAGTGGCTCCTCCTTCCCAGGGTTTTAAGCCCGCCCCTCCCCACTTCCCAAGTCATTGGGCTTCTTGGTTGCTTTTCTTAGAGTACACACACATCTCTACTTCCCTGTCATGGAGAAGTAGTTTCACAGCATATTTAGTAGGGTCCTTGGAGTCATTAATAACGCATGGGGTTCTCATTATTTAATATTATACACTTCTGTTAATGTTAAGTACAACATTCAGTACTTAAAGGAGCAGTTTTTATTTATTTTTAGCCCCAAGGGTTAAAAAACCAGGGGGCTCCCCAGAGCCAAATGCTATTATTTTCCGCTCCGGTTTAGAAGTACTGTTTAAATCTACATCAAGCGAAACAAAATGGCTGCCAAAGCTCAGGCCAAGAGGATAGGAAGCTGCAACATCATTGGTTGTGACTTCTTATTGAATGGCCATTTAAATCTGCTTTTAAAAAAAAGAAAGTAAATGTAGATTGATGCCCCAAACACTGACCAACACTCCTTCCTATTGGAAAACTCTGATGTGTTGCTGAGACTTAGCCCCAGTTCCCAAAATAATGGGGGGAAATTTCAATACCACAGTGAACTATTCCCTTAATGAATCCTACCAAGGATGCCAACAGCAATCATTAAAACAAAGGTGTCTTGTTTGAAACAATTTATTGAAGCGCTGAATTTATTGAACCCATGACGTCTTGAGCATCCTGGGGAAAAAGATGATACTTTTTTTTTCAGCGCCACATGGGATCCACACCAGGATTGATTATGTTTTTGTTTCTTATAATATCATGTCTCAGGTGTGTTCTTTCTCAATAGGATCCATTGTATGGTCAGACCTTCTCCAATTTCAATACATACTGGTATATTGGAATCAATCACTAAACTATAGTTCTGATACACTCTGAAGGATAAATAACTATTGCAGGATCCTTCTGTAGAAGACAAATGGTTTTGATCCATAAAGGAGTGCTTTTCTCTTAACGAAGGTGAGGTGGATTTTCTAAATGTGTGGAAAGTGGGTAAAGCAGTTCTCAGAGGTACTATAATCTCAGAAGCTATGGCAAAAAAAAAAAAGAAATATATGAAAACACTTGACAATCTAGAAACGGAATTTAGAAAGATCACATAAAACCACAAATTCTAACCTCACATATAGAAAAATTCTCAAAGTCTGTGGTCAAAATAAATACTATCCAAAGGAATGGAATAGATTTCCAAATGACAAAAGTCCAACAGACGTTCTATGAATTGGGTAATAGAGCCAGCAGGATCTTCAAAAACAAGCTCCAAACACAGCAGAACGATAGATTCATCCATACCATTAAAAATCTGCATAACACTTTAATCCATGATTCTAAAGAAATTGCAAATGTCTTTGCATATTTCTATAAAAAGTTATATATGCCCACGCAAACACAGTCTAATGAACAAATAACCTCATATCTAGACGTCTGGAACCTTACACCAATATCGGGACACCAAAAGGAACTCCAAGAAAAAGGAATTGAATTAGATGAAGTTTCACAGGCTATCAAACAACAGGGGGGTGGGGGGTGCGGGGGAAACGTTGTGCTTTATCTTCAGACCAATTTCCTTATTGAATTTAGATCTAAAAATCTTTGCAAAAATACTAGCCAGTAGACTGGAAGGAATTCTCCCCATATTGGGCCGGTCGGACCAGACAGGATTTGTCCGCCAAAGACAAACATTTGACAACACACGTAGAACTATCAATGTTGAAGCACAGCTTAAAAGCCCAAATGGTGAGTCTATATTAATCTCTATTGATGCTAACAAAGCTTTTGATAGTTAATTGGTCTTTTATTCGGGAGACATTGGTAAACATAGGATTCGGTCCAAACGTCATTAAATAGATAATGGCCCTATATAGTTGCCCATCGGCTAAAGTTCGAACTAATGGGTCTCAAGCTAAGTTATTTTGACTGGGCAGAGGCATGCGGCAGTATGTCCCCTTTAATATTTGCTTTAGCTATGGAACCCTTCGCTCAGAGAATAAGAAACAATCGTAACATTACCGGTTTTCGATCAGGGCATCAAGAAAACAAAATAACTCTACTGTATTTATGGACGACGTTTCTTAATATTGCCTTGGAATCCCTACAATATCTTATGGAAGACATTAAAAATTGTGGCACCCTATCAGGTTTGAAGTAAATTATGAAAAGTCAAAAATACTATACATGAATACGCCTTGAAAGTTGGAAAACCAGCTTAAAAGGGGATATCCATTTCATTGGGCAGAAAAACAAATGAAGTATCTAGGTATAAAGATCACTCCCCAATACCAAGATCTGTACAAGCCAGTATTGTTCCATTCCTTAATAAGATTAGGAAGATTTTTGATTCATGGGGTAGAAATGGGATACATTGGCTAGGGAAGGTCGCAGCTATTATGATAGGATGTATTCAGCACTCTGACTGAATCAAATACAGTTTATGTTCCAAAATAAATTTGCTCAGAGTTTAGCGCAGGACAAAAAAAACAGAAGTGATAATGTTTCAGGGCAGCAGCCCTTTCATCACACCCCCTCGCCCCCCCCCCCTCATGGAAAGGGCTGCTGCCTGAAATATTATTACTTCTGTTTTTTTGTCCTGCACTAAGCTCTAAGCTTTAAGTAAATGCATTTTGTAGCATAACTTGGGCTTGATTCTGTCAGTGTGCTACATACTTCCTTTCTTGCCGCCATATATCCATGGGTAGTGTGGACAGGACTACCCTGTATGTTCCAGCACCTTTACTCATTTATTTTGCAGCTACACTATTAAGATGAGTATCCTGCTCTAATTTCAATACCTTGTCCAGGCTTTCGCGATAGGGATCCCTAGAACGATGTTGGATAAATTTCAAAAACTGATACTGGATTTTATATGGGACAGGAAAAAAGCTAGAATTTGTAGATACATATTATTTTTCACTAAAGATTAAGGAGGACTATGATGAAGAACCCATAGAGGTTCGAAAGCGTGTGTAGCGCAGTTTCCCCCACCCCCTGGGGGATATGGCGGCTACGGTGTGTATGGTGCATTGCCTGAGGCTCACAGAAGGCCTGAACTTCCGCAGATGGGAGCCTGGGGTGTACCGGATCCATCTGGTGACAGCGCCTCCACCTGGGCAGGATCCTAACTGTGTTGGATAACCCCGTCACAGGACAATATAAGAAATACACACTTGGTATAAGATAACAGTTTACTGCAGGTATAACATAACATTGGTACCAGTTCCACCAACTAGGCCATGCACGGCCGTACCTTCCAACACTTTGTCCACACCTGGTAACACAGTCCCCAAAGTACTGAGGGGCCCTTGGGCAACCACCCACCTTGGTGTCCACAAGTAACAACCCACCCAATGTGTGAGACAGCACTGCCCCACCAATGTGTGTACAGTTGGTGCACTTGTCTAGGTGAGGTACCTGCTGGGTGAGCCAACACGGTAACGCCACAACAGCGACTGTTGCAGTCAGCGACGGGTCCGCCTCCGCGTTGGGTGGTATCCAGCTGGAGGGTTCCACACTGAAGAGAGTCTCTCATAGGTAGCCGATGAGCTTGTCCAGACCACCATAGGCCAGGATGCAGCCGCGTCCTGGCTGTGTCCTTCACACTGTTACTACAGGGGCAGTGTCCCTAACTGATGGGCCTGTTCCTGCAGCAACTACAAGCTTTAGTGAGTCGGGGCCTAGCTGGGGCCTAAGAGGGGTCTATGGCCTAGTGCAGGGGCCACTGACACCCTGCACATGCACACCCTACATTTCTGATTTCCCAGCTCCGACTGGCATGGTTCGCAGCATGCCAAATGTATCTCTCTTGTTGCAGGGGATTCTGGCAGCCCTATTGGCTGTTGTGCACCGTGATGTCCGTTCCTGAGGCTCGTGGGATATGTAGTCCCTGTTTATGAGCCTTTCTCTATTGGCCTCCGCTTTGTACTTCTCCTGCGCATGCACATAGCTCCTCAATGGCCGCCGCACTCAGGGCATATCTGCGCATGCGCAAAATGGCAGCTCCCTGCACTTGTAGCCTCCGCGGGACTCTGGCTACCTGTTCGACATTCCGGAACACCGGAACTGCCTCAGGTCCCTCCCCACACTCACCGCTGACACCCGTGCGCCCCCGCAACACTTTCGGCACTGCCTCACGCACCCGCCGCCGCAATGCAGGTGGTGGGGGGGAAGGGGGGCAGAGGAGCCCAGAGGGAGACCTGGCCACACTGTTAACCTATTAACTACAGTACTTGATGATCCAATAAAAGGTATCACATCACTTACTCCCTCTCCCTCCTCTGTTACTACATGGAAGAAAGGACCAACACGGCTACCTGCCCTTATTTCATGACTTACAGAAATACTACTACGTGACTCACCTCAAAACAGTCTGGGACTGGTTAAGCAACACTGATGACAACAGATCGATTAGTGTAGAGCAGGCAAACTGTAAACAGATTTCTCTAGCACAATTGGTTGTACTCAATTCAAAATACAGACCTAAAAATAATACCCTTTTACCTACAACGGAGCTTACACTACAAATTTGGGACAGTCTGGTAAGATTAATCAACCTAACCACCTCTCCTTGCTAACTGGGACCTATCTGTTTCAATCCACATTTTCCACCAGCCCAAATGTATGATCCAATAAAAACTGGAACAAAGTCAATAACATACGACATATACAGTATACTAGTTACTAGATAACAATGGAGATACACATTCATTCCAAATATTGACAGAGGTACTTATTATAACCGCGAGAGCTAATTCCATATTTGCAAATCAAACATCGGGTTAAATCTACTTCGGTTAGAAATGCTATCTGTAGGCTTCTTAAATCTTTTGAAGCTTTTTTGTCCCAAAAATCTATAACAGGTGTTAATCCAGTGCTAATAAATCCAGTTTCCACCACAAAATATACATATCAGCTGGCGTGGGAGCAAGATATTGGATTGGAAACATGGGACAAAATTGGGAACAATGCCTCTATCTCATCTAGATCTGCTGCCATTAGAGAAGTTCAATAGAAAGTATTTGTTAGGTGGTATTACACCCCGGCTAGGTTTAAGGTGATTTATACTAATGTGTCTAATCTTTGTTGGCGAAATCGCGGACTCGAAGGCTCTTTTTTTACATATATGGTGCTGCCCCGGCAGGGTCAGCCTTAGTCTTTGCGGGTCCCAAGCAGCATACTGGCAGCGGGCCCTCCTTTAGAAACAAAATAAAAACTTACCTTGACGAGCAGCCCTCCTCCAGCAGCGCTGCGGCGCCATAGTATGTTGTGATGTCAAGTTGCCATGGCAACGTGACACTATAGGAGGCGTTGTTTTGGAGAAATCAGGGAGCGCAGGACACCGATAAAAACATAGAAAACACCAAACTGTTCTATTGTTAGGCACAGTGCCTTATCTCATTGTTTAGTGTGGACTGCAGCACTGTGCTAGTCTCAGGTCTGCTTTATGTGTGCCCTCTCTCTCTCACTCATTTGCTGAGAGGTATTATTTTTTGTGTTTTATGTTTTCTATGTTTTTACCGTTGTCCTGCACTCCCTGATTTTTCCAAAACAACTCGAATAGAGGATCATCAAGGAAGGTCCAGTGAAGGTCGAGCTGCAATATACAGACGAGACAACGAGTATTCTAAAGCTTGCCTTAAACTAGCCCAGGTACATGCTGGGTACATGCTGGGTGTAACCTGGCTAGTTTAAGGCAAGTTTAAGGCATTTCTGCATTGACTAATGACCCATAGGATTAACACAGCAGGGGTCCTTGGCAGTCCCATTCAGTTTGAAAGGGACTGCCAGGGACCCCCGCTGTTAATCTGATGGGCCATTAGTCAATGCAGAAACGCCTTAAACTTGCCTTTAACTAGACCCAGCATGTATCCAGCATGTACCTGGTTCTTTTTGGCGATTGCCACTGGTTTGTGTTAGAATAACCGTCGGCACTACAGTATCACCGTCTGTATATTTTATTTACTTTATTATTTCCAGTTATATTATTTACTATTTTGGTCCAAAACACCTACAGGAGCGCCTAGTGAATTATCTGTTTACACTCACTATAGGAGGCGGCCTGCTCCAAAAAAAGTGAGAACACACACACCCCCATCTACTTCTCTGCCAGTCCGGATGCCCATGCTCGCTTCTCTCCCTCCTTGTATTGGCGCCAGGATCCTTCTGGCTGGAGGGGTGAGCTGGAGGAGGGGTGGAGGGCCCCCATTCCAGCTCCTCCAGTTTCACCCTCCGTTTGAAGTAAAGTTGGATCCTGATCCCGACAGGAGGGAGAGGAGGGAGCGCGTGGCCCCCAAAGGTGCCGGGGGTTGCTCGCCTTGCCCTAAGGCCAACCCTGTCGGGACGGGCCCACTGTTCAAATATATTGGAAATAAAGGATTCCTTACAGGAAATTACGAGAGAAACAATTCCACTCACACTTTTCCTTTTAAATAACTTACCTGACCTGATCAAGCGTCTGCTAATACGAAGTGACAATATAAAAAGCGCAAACGAATTCCTTCACATATACAAAAAAACACAATAAATGAACTTAGTGCAGCCTACAAAAACGGTCATTAGTACCGTGTGATACAAGCTAAAATTAATAGTGAAGGCGCAAATAAGTGTTAAAGTGCTGTGCAATGCCCAATAAAGTGAACTAAATCACTCACAGCCGGTCTATTGAAGTCAACTGGCCAATAGGCAGAAAAGCTGGTAAGTCTGCTAGGGATGGAGAATGTCGTGGGTTACACCAATGGCAGTGGTATAAACAGAACGATCTGCAGTTCTCCTCAGGGGTAGGTGGAAAAAGAAACATGGCATATTAACATTTATTGCAAAATGGAAACGGGAGTAGGGAATACAACTCACATTCTCTTCGTTCTGTGACGCAGTAAGTGTATTGGGGTTACACTAAGACCACTCTCGATCACTGCAGTATTGAATACTAGACACACTATGAATATTATAATTTATTAACATTTAAAAAACAGGTATGAGTCCATTTGTTTGCACTAACACTTCAGAGATAACTATTTATTGATTTTAACAATAAATATTTTTTATTTTTTTATGTATTTACATTACAAAATTGAGTTTAATGATGATTCTTAATATTTTTTTTTTTTTATAAATAATATTCATCGTGTGCCTGGGAACATTTGATTTCTTTGGATTATTGTTTGGGAGGAAATAGGGTCCTCTCAGTTCCACATTGCACCACTTCTGTTTACCCCATTATTGCTTGTTTGTGTGCTGTCTATCTATCTTTATTTTTTTTTATAATCATAGTGTGTCTAGTATTAAATTTGAACCAGACGATTAAGTATATTTAATATGTTGGCTAGCAAGAAATTGTTATTTAGTATCAATACAACACATCATTAGTGTTATAATTATATTCAGACACTATATACCTATGGAGTGATACTATGTTTACATACATAGGCTAGCATACACTCAAGGGTTTGATTCATTGCCACCTATGGATTCTAACATGTTGTTTTTTTATATATTTATTGTGTTTTTATACTTTTAGGTTGAAGTTGAAAAATGTTTTAATAATAATTTGTAGGTATTTTCAATGTTGTGATGTTTGTTATAAGTTTATTTATGGCCCGTATGATGTTCTGAGCAATCAGCTGATTATTTGCGTGCAAGGATTTTCAATCAGCTGTAAAGACTTTCAATCAATTGAGAACAGTATTTAAAACCCACGATGCATTACCCTGAGCCATATCCCTGACGAAGCAGTTCAAAACACGTTGGATTGGAACTGAGGCCGCGGTCCCAGTCAGCACTGTAGCACTTCACCGCAATCTGCGGTCTTGGGAGAGAGGGAGAGATTGCGACGTGAGGGAGCGTGGAGAGGGTTTTGCGGGGCGTGGCCACGATGACATCACGTGGCTGGTTCGCCTCATTGACTGAACCACCGGCGGGGGGAGTGGCCACGCCTCCGTCGCGAGTTCCAAATACCATTTTTTTGTATTTGAGAAAACTCGTCGTGGAGCGCGGCTGCCAAATGCGTGCCGAGGCAGGTACTGGGCCCGGTCTGATTGGGGGACGGTGCTTGTGTGCACATGTAGAACGCACGGGGACTGCAACCTTACAGGCCACTGTAGCTCCCGTGACGTGTGGATCTCCCTTTGCTGAAGCCGTCAGCTGATCGCCCTGCGGGTACCCGTACGCGGATGTGAGCACGACCCGGGATATCGCTGTGAAAGATCTCCTCCCGGCACCTCCTGACCGTGCGCATGAAGGAAGGAGAGGCGAAGTGTCTCCCCCCGATTAGAACTCTGAGGAAAGCAGAGAGTCCATCACCACATGCAGCAAAGCTATCCAAAAATGCTGTTTTTACCAAGTGCAATATTGCTCTAACCAAGTGTTTTGTAATAAGTGTATTGTGCCATGATCTTTTTCTCTCTTGTTTGCATTGTATTCTCTGGATAAGTTGGAGATCTAGCCCAACTTGATTAACCTCTGAAACTCCAAATGGGAATGAATCCATAGAACACAAACTACATTCAATTTGTAAGTGTGTGAATTTAATCAAAAGTGTTCTAATAGGTTAATAACTTTTATTGATACTTTGTTATCTTCTTTTTCATTTATCCAATTTATGTTCAACAACTGTACTTGAGTCAACGCGCCGGAGGACATCTGTTCTTCTTTGCATTTGAAATGTGTATACATATGTCTGTTTTATATAAACTAAAGTCAATAAAAATCGAAATAAAAAAAACCCCATGAAGTAAAACCGGTAATTTCACCAGTACCTCGGGAAGGAAAGAGGGGGAGAGGTGGGGTTGAAAATAGAGTTCAATTCAGCTCTGGATTGCTCCTTTAATGCTAAATACAACATGTACAGTGTTCATAATAATGTTGGTAATCCATGTGGGTGTATTGCAAATTCTGTGCTAAAGGGGAACCACTTCATATTTCAAACCCTTAAGTGATGGGGAAGTCACCGAAATCAGCACATTACAGACCAGAGGCTATTTCTTATAATCAATAGCATTTTTATTGATTATTATTTTCTTTTAATCAATTTTTACCTTTTTTATTGCAGACCCTCTATCCTCATAAGGCAGCCTGGTTCATTAACAGTATCTATTGGCATTTAAAAACATGTTTTACTGGTGGACACACTGGGTTGTGCATTTCACATGCCTAATGTAATTTTAAGGATAATAATAACAAATTACTAATTTTCCTAGAGAAAAGTCACAGGGCAGAATTTCTTGTCCCAAATCTTTTATTTGTGTCACTATTAATTGGGGGAAAATCTGGATGCCCGACAGCAAGTCCCTCAGTAAGTGTATAATGACAACCTTCTACCACCAGGGCATCCGAAATATGTCTCACTCATACATCTTATTCTAACTAGGTGTCTCTCTAATCACTTTGCAGCTCTTCTTACTGTCATGTCATTAATGTCATGTAATGTCACAAGTGGGTGACAACCCTGTGCTAGTTCCCGCCTACTGGGTGTTGCTGCAGTCACAGTTCTCATCATGCTGAACCCTATAAAGTCAGGTTTGTCATGGCTTTTTCTTGCATAGAAGGGACAAGGTGAGTGTGGCTGGAGTCTAAATGTAAATGTTGTATGGTTCCCTTAATGGAGAAAACCTGCTAATTTCCTAATCCGCTGAATTTATGTGAAGTTTTGTTTTTCTTTATTTCCACCGAATTGTATTATTCTTGGAACTTCTGCTCTTTGCAGATTTACAGAGATTTATTAAAAAGAAATGCAAAAAATGTTCCCATTTATATGCATTGGCTTTACCTACAGTGAAAACTCTTTTTTTTTAAATGCTTTCAAATGCTACCAATTTATTCCCCCCCATATTTTAAGAACATAAAATATGCTGTTTAATTCTTTTTTTTTTTTTTTTTTTTTTTTTTAATAATAATGAGTATTACTGTAGTTCCTACAGATTTAGAAGAAAAAAAACCTCAGCATGTGATAGGTTATCCTTAGAGTGTTAGGGATTGTTTGCGTAATTTAAGAAAAAATATGCAAGAAATACAAAAAAAATAAACCATCACAATTTAATTTCAAATCTTCTGCAAAAGACACAGAAATCTGCATTTTGTCAACATAATATTTTTTCTCTCTCTAGGTGCTTCAGGGATGGCCTCTGTACGGATTAGTTTGGGGCTCGTACTGGTCCTTGGATTGGTGCAGACAAGTACATCTTCCTTCTATGGTAATTCATTTGCTTCTTCTATCTCTTGTCTGAATCCTACTGCTTTGTCTTTGCTAGTGTCTATATTAGTGTCAACCAGGGAATCGTGGCACCTGAAGGTGGTCTAGGACAATTAGCCGCAGCTATACAGCCACGGTGGTTTCACTGCTGGGACAGTTTGCTGCTGAAGATAATGTATCCTCTAACCCCTTACTCTAAAAACCTTAACCTAACCCCTTGCCTTAAAAATCCTAACGTTAACCCCTTACCCTAAAAACCTTAACCCCTTACCCTAACGTTAACCCATTACTCTACAAACCTTGGCCCATAATCCTAACAGTTATCACCTATCTCAGGGCCGAAATAGCCACGGTCAACTGTCCCACGGTGGTTGAACAGCCACGGTGAAAAGTCCCTTTCCTCCTGAAGGTGCTGCGGACAAGGTCGAATTATTTCCCTATGGGACAAAGTATGACATTGCTCAGCAATGTTTCACTGGCCCTTTCATCCCTAAGGGGTTTCATACTTTCTTAATCGCAGTTAAAGTAAGAGAAGAATTGGAGTTTACACTTGCGTTTGTTGTCATTGTAATAACTGTAATTATACACTGAATTTGAATTAGAATGATGCATTTAATGTCAGTTTCCAACAACTGGTGTAAGAACTTCTATGCATAAATATTGATATATTTATCTGGGGTCTCGGCAATGGGATCCTATAAAGGATTAAGAAATTCTTGGCTATATACACAGGAAAAAGAATATATTGTATTTATATTTGTACCTCCTAGAGAAATCCAGTTGCAATGTAAGGTGCTCCTGATGAGTGAGATTTTCTGTTGATTCACACAGTGGACGCTATACATGTATATCTCAGGGAATAAGTGAAACAGTGGTCCCACTAAATTAAAATAGGGTTGCCAAAGTACCACTATTTTTGATTTAGAAACTCAGACTACCACCACTTTTATATGTAGAAATGTATAGTTCCACTTTCTGGTGATAGCAGAAATATTGTAAACATCTAAGAGCTTTTCTCAGAAGCATAATACATTTAGACGTTTTTTTAATCTAGCACAGTAAGTACCACTACGTTTGTTCAACCCATGTCAACCACCGCCCAAAAGTAGCCTTGGTGGAAACTAAAATGTAGTGTGTTACAGTATATATCTCTATCTATCTCTCTATCTCTCTATCTCTCTATCTCTCTATCTCTCTATCTCTACCTCTACCTCTACCTCTACCTCTACCTATATGCTCATTTGAATGTCATTTCCCAGAATCCCTTGCTGCAGTGAAGCACTGTGTGCTGGGTGATAATGGTGAAAGGTGGGGTTGCAGACCTGCCTAAGACATGCAAATGAGCATACAGTAATTTTTCCATTTGAGATATATATATACTGTATATATATATATATATATATATATATATATATATATATATATATATATATATATATATATATATATATATGTGTGTAGGATGATCTTGTGAACTCCTTTCAGCTTGTAATGCAAAATTCTAGAAGCTACATTGGTTTGTGAGAAGTATAACTGTATTGTACTGTACGTAGGCTGTTATACTTTTAATGGACCAGAGTTGATAGAGATGTTATGTTCTGTTCAGCACTTTTGACACCTCCCCAGGTTTCTTCCACGGTGTACTGGAAAGAAAGGACCCACAGAGAAATATGGAGACCCACTTGAAGAAAGTTCCGTATACATTATTACATCAGTTAATACCTCTCTTGTTGGTCTATTGTACACCTTCGGGTGATTGATGTTTACCTTTTACACACCAGAAGCTCTTGAGTGGTATTAACTGAGCATTTCCTTCTTTTAAATATGTGTCGATTTTGATTGTGTTCTCATTTCACAAAAATGAACACCCACTTATACCGAAACATACATTATAAGATCATAGCTTAAAAGAGGCCGAGGCCAATTCTATTTCTTAACACTTTTTAAAACCCTAATTCCAGTCAAAGCATGGTCTTGTTTTTAAGAAATAAAAGACATCAACCTCTAAAACAAGCAAACGTTGATCATTTCCTTCTTACAGACGGAGTTGAGGAGTTGGACAATGATATTATTCTCGACTCTGCAAGGGATGCAAAGAAGCTGGTGGATGCTGCATACAAACACACCCGTGATGTGTAAGCTTGTCCTAATAAAAGACGGGAGGTTAGAGTTTAGATCAGTGATTCCCAACCTTTTTTGTTTGGAGGAACCCTTTAAATATTTTGTAAAATTTCGGGGGAACCCCTATCTGGATGACACATGTTCGACAGGGGTAAATCACAAAATAGACGGGTAAAGCAGTGGGGGTAATAAATAATAATTAACTCATACTTTTGAATAAACAATATGTATATATATTGTAATGATTTTGTTTTAAACATCACCACCCCTGCATCTCACATCACCCCCCCTGCATCTCACATCACCCCCCCTGCATCTCACATCACCCCCCCTGCATCTCACATCACCCCCCCTGCATCTCACATCACCCCCCCTGCATCTCACATCATCCTCCCCCTGCATCTCACATTACCCCCCCTGCATCTCACATCACCCCCCCCTGCATCTCACATCACCCCCCCTGCATCTCACATCATCCTCCCCTGCATCTCACATCACCCCCCCTGCATCTCACATCATCTCCCACTGATCAATAGATCTCTCTCCCCCTTCTCTCTTCTCTAACTTTCTCCCTCCTTCTCTCTCTCTCCTCTCCCTCTCTCCTTCTCCCTCCTTCTCTCTCCTCTCCCCCTCTCTCCCTCCTTCTATCCTCTTCCTTTCTCCCTCCTTCTCTCTCCTCTACCTCTCTTCCTCCTTCTCTCTCCTGTCCCTCATTCTCTGTCCTCTCACCCCTCCTCACCCACGCTCTCCCTCCTCCCCCTCTCTCTCTCCTCCCCCTCTCTCTCCTCCCCCTTCTCTCCTCCCCCTTCTCTCCTCTCCCCCCTTCTCTCTCCTATCCCTCCTTCCCTCTCCTCTCCCCCTATCCTCTCCCTTTCTCCTCTCCCCCTCTCCTCTCCCCTTCTCTCATTCTCTCTCCTCTCCCCCTCCTTCTCTCTCCTCTTCCTTTCTCCCTCTACCTCTCTCCTCTGCACTTCTCCCTCCTTCTCTCTCCTCTCCTCTCTCTCTCTTCTATCCCCTCTCCTCTCCCCCTTCTCTCCTCTCCCCCTTCTCTCCTCTCTCCCCCCTTTCTCCCTCCTTCTCTCTCTACCTCTCTCCTTTCCTCCCCTCTCTCCTGTCC